>NW_004524699.1:4406212-4432508 GCF_000260255.1 Octodon degus | reverse complement strand
AGGGGGCAGGGCTGGCTGGCATGTGGTGCTGGGGGACCGAACCACAGTCCCTGTGCTTTGCTGAGCTTGTTCTAAGTAGGTGCGCTAGACCACTGAGCCATCTCACCAGCCCCAGGAACTGTCTCTTTCTTCCATTGCACTTAGATTTTATTTAAGTGATCTGAAAGATACCAGGAACAAGAAAACACTCCTTCACATTCACCTGCAGAGCTGGTGGGTCTCGGAAAGGAATGACCCCAGAGCCAGCATCAGGATCCATCCTCCCACCCCACCGGCTCTGGAGAAGGAGGGCTCCTGCTCACTGGCCTTCCTCGGGGCCACTCCTTCCCCCTCAGCCACGGATGGCCCTGAGGTCGAGCCACCCTCTTCTCCAGGGCAGTGCCTGGCACTGCACCCCACAGCAGGCCCCGTCTAGGCTGGTAATAAATTGACTGTGAGTAAGCATTTTGAAAGGCTTCCTGCTTTGAGAATTCGCCTTCCCAATGTATTAAATAGGCATCTACAACAGTCTGACAGGTAGCAACAACATATTTTCTTTCTCACAACTAGTACAAACCAGAAGCAAAATCTCACTCAAATATTTTTCATTCTCCACCAGCCAAAAGCAGGCTCATTCGTGGGGCTGCTTGTTTCGCGCACACACACCGTTCCATTACACCGCTTGTCCTAGTCTCTGGATTTTGAGGACAACAGTATTCTTAACATGATTATGAAAGCAATCCAAAGTCCTTGTGACATTTTCTGACCCAGCATTGTCTGTAAAGGGCACAGGTTAACAATGTTTAAGAAAAGATCACATACAATATATAAATCATGAAGATTCCTGGGACATTGTTTGGTCTGGGGCTTTGAATTCAATACCCCATTACCATGAAAAGAAACTGCTTTTCTTTCACTTCCACTGCATACTGGGCCCACAAAACACCATTAAAATGCCAACAAAGGCATTTTTGGAACCACAATCATTTGACATTTTTTCTAAGAAAATTTAAATCTGAAAAACTTTGGTAAATTTAGAGCCTTGCAAAGTATCATCCGCCTCCCCTTCTACTCCCTTAAAAAGGGCAAGAAAATTCATCATCAAAGGTTGCCCCCCATCGAATGTCATCAGTGTGGCATTTCAGCACACATATTTGTGTGCACAAATCTCCAACTGTTCTGAGATCTCCACCATTGCTGGCAGGGCCGGGTGAGTTGGTGGAGCGGCTGCCTCTCCTAACGCCATCTTGTTGTTGTTGTTTTTCCCCTTCCTCAGCGTAACTTAGCACCCTGCGGTTCTGGCTGCTCTCCCACTCTACTTGGCGCACAGGTAAAAGGAAGATGCTGTCTGTCCTTCCTCTACGCCCCCCAACTCAAGGATGCAAGGGCATTCACAACTCGGTGATTAAAAATACACTATTTTTATTTTAAAAGTTCAACCATAACACATTTCTGTCCTTAAAATTTTTATAACATCTACACTTTCAATCTGATATTTTTCATTCCTGCTAGGTGAACCTCTTATGTTCTATATTAAATGCAAGGCGTGTGTGATCAGTACTATTAATAATGTAACGGCGCCAATCTCAGAAGCAGCAAACAGCACCAGTGCGGAGCCCCACATGAATAATGTGGGATCACAAGTACCACAACAATCTTTATTAAATGTATGGGAATAGAGGATGTAGCTTACTGCCCTAGCCCACCCTGAGCTCAAGAAACGGGGACTTTTCTCTCTCTTCCCCAAAGGCACAATGTATCTATCATTAGCTCTCATAAATATAAACAGACCTGAAGCAGAAAACAAGTGATTACCTTTATTGGATTCAAGGGAAAGAAGATTTTAAAATCTTCGCGGACACATCAAGAGTGTAAATTCATCAAAGCATAACAGACTCAAGCACGGAAGGTCAGGAAGGTCACCCATTAGAACAGGAAAACAGACTCTGGTTCACAGAGCCCTAAGAACCAGTTCCTAACAAAGCCTACCCTTCTCTTTGATGCCACCACAGTCTTTGTCCAAGGACAAAGGGCAACTTGGAAAATGTTCTCTAAAGATGTCTGTAGAAGAATCACAAGGTACACCTCACTTACTAGCTCAAAAAGTGGCTAAGAATGAGCATTTGACGGGAAACTGAATCTCAGAATGACAGCCTGGGTTTCTGACATGTTACATAACGCCTCTTAACTGCAGCCTCCACGTCCTCAGCAATCCCATGAACCAGTACAGGATCGTTCCTCCTTCAGCACATGGCAGATTCAGATGGAGGAGCGGACTGCGCACTGACTACAGCCTTCACCCTTCTCCAGGCACAGGGCAAAGAAAAGGACTTAAGATGGGAGACTATGACATACAGTTCTTTGCTACAGAATGTAATACTGTCCTCAATAAGAGCTAGGGACTCTGTGCTGAGACCAGCTCTGAAGACTGTGACAGTGGACTAGTTCATTCCCAGCAAGCTAAATTCACCAGAGCACACCTGTATGTGCACACAAGTTTACATGCTCACCTCACACAAGCAACACACAAGCAGGAAGGGTAACTCAAGACTCTTAGCCTACATACCTTTCAGAACAGTAACCACAGCAGTCCTAACTGCTCCTGTGTAGCAGGCCTAAAACTCTCACAACATGACACAGGGAAGGTCCTTACAACCCCGCTTCATCACTAAGGATGGGGCTCAGGGGAGTTCAAGAGCACAGCCTTACACACCAGGATCGGCACTGCTGCGTGTCTGTAACCATGCAAGACACTCGCTCTACGGAGAACTGGTCAGGTACCCAACAGCAGACCTCCAGCAGCTGCTTTAAAGGAACGGAATGACAGACTGGGGATGTAGCTCAGCAATAAAGTTCTTGCTTAGCGTGGACAAGGTCTTGAGTTGCATCTGCAGCACATCACAACACAATATGAGAATGAGTTAAGAGTAGTAAAGATGAAGTGCTGGCCTTTCCCAGGTTCCTGCCCGATAATTTCTGTGGTGGCAGAAGAGAACGCCTTCACTGTACAAGAGTAATGGCTAGGGAATCCCGGTGGAGAGCACACGGCACCCCAAGTACTTCTCTGGTAACATTTCTGCAAGTTGGCCATAGCTTCAAAAGAAGCCCAAGGAAATCATTAAGGCCACCGCAGCCCTCACCAGGGCCAGCTCCACCACACCTAGACGATGGGAGTGCCTCCCATTCTACAATGCTGGCACCAAACCAGGGTGGGCAGGGAAGGAAGCCCCAGACTTGCGCTCCTCTGTGAGAAATACCTAAGCCAAAGCCTCAGCCAGCCAGAACTCAACTGCCACTGTCACCTGAGGAGCCAAGAGGCAGGAAAGCCTGTCTTGCCTTGGATCCTAGGCAGGATCTAGTCTACCCACCAACCACTCATCACCTTCCCAGTCCAGTCTGCAGAACTGACATACTGGATGAAAGAAAAAAAAAAAAACAACAACCCACTCAACTGCACTCATGTACTAATAGGTGGCTGAAAATACAAAAATAGACATTTTGGAAACATCTGAACAAGATAGAAGACAAAAAAAAAAAATTCTCTCACTAACATTTGATTTTTAAAAACATCTTAAGCATGCTGGTACACTCAGAACACAGGTCTTTGGTTTATGTGTTACTGTTTAACTGTCTTAGTAAAGAGACTATCACTAATGCCCTTTAAAAAGGATCATGATGAAGAAGTTTGGCCCTCCCACCTATCACCTGGACAACGTTGAACAAGCAATTAAACCTTTTTCTCTACCCCAGTTTCCTCATATGTAAAACAGAAATTATACCATGCACATAGTTGTGGAGGTCTGTGAAAACACACCATCTTTGAAAAAAATACTGTCAAATCTCTTTCCAGACATAGTGTTAAGGTGCTAGCGACACAGACTTACACTGGACAGGTAACTCCTAACCACAGTCAGTAACAAGTGCTGAAAACGCTTACTGGAAGGCTGGCCCAGGCAGAAGGAAGGGCAGGCAGAGAAGCAGAGGAAGGTGGAAATGGCATTTGGAAGAAAGCTGAAGGTGGAAGTAACCGTGGCAACACAGCACAAGGAAGAAGCTAAACACTTGGTGAAGGAAGGATGTGGTAAGTAGCCAGGGGCTTCCTGGGAGGACAAGAAGCATCCCTCTAGCTCCTGCTGCAGCAGCAGTCCACCATGGCTATGGCTGAATCACAGTCACAAAGCAAAGGAGTACAACCTTAAGCTACAAGTGGCTGCCTTTGTGATTACTACTTTAAGAAACAACTCTAATTTCATATCCTTTTGGATGAAAGCATGAACAGCAACAGCTGTGTGAGGCTGGCTCTCCGGCCCACAGTGGCGTCACATACCTGGAGGCTACTCATTCAGCTATAGCCACTGCCTAAGGTGCCCACACAAAGAAGAGCACGCTAGGCTTCTCATGGGTTCTAACAGTTGAAAGACTAGTTACTGGCACACAAAACAAACAGTAAGCCATTGAAATCCTACGAGCTGTTGGCAATTCATCCTTCAAACTCTAAAGCTTGGATGGTAAAGGGAACAGATGGCTGTGCAATATGCAAACAAATCCACAGCAACAACGGGCTGACTTCGGGGGCACTGAGAAAACCAGGACCTCTATGCTGGTGATGGGAAGACAACAGTGGCACCAGAGTCTCCAAGAAACTTGAGCAAACAAAAATGGACAAAGCAGGCAGGGCCTTTGCTGAGCAGCGGTGGGGTGCTCGGGGAGAAATGCTGTGATTCCCTGGCTACCACAGTATGCGCTCTCCCTGGGCAGAGTGACCATGCGGAGCTCTAGATCCAGCAAAGCCAAGTCGCCTCCCTCCTCGGCACCTGCTAATCTTGCTTACCCCAAGAACCCCACAACCTGAGGTGGGGTGAGGGGGATGAGTGATATGTTAACACAGCTGAGATGCAAAGAACCTGCAGAAGTTATCATTGAGAGGATATGACATTTCACTAGTGCAAACTACTGTTGCACTCAAATTTTAAAAAGAAAAAGGTTGCCAGGCCTGATAATACATACCTGTAATTCCAGCTACTTTGGAGGCTGAGGCAGGAGGATAACAAATTCAAGACCAGCCAGGGCGACTCAGTGAAACCTTGCCTCAAAAATTAAAAAGTCAGGGCCAGGAGATAGCTCAGGGGACTAAGCACTTGCTTAGGCAAGCGCAGGGGCCAGGGTTTGAGCTTTGGCACCACATGCCACGCCCGCCCTGCTCCCAGATGCACTGAGCCGACAACTGAGTCGGGGTGTGGTGGCGCACACCTGTAATCCCAGTGCTCGGAGGCTGACAGCACTATGACACAGTGACATAGAGGTCACTGACCACTATGACATAGTGGTCACAGGGGGACCACTATGAGTCTGAGCTGCATAGTGAGAACCTGTACCACCACCCCCCAAAATTAAAAAGTCCACAGAGAAAATGGCTTCATCAAGGTGATGTTCCCACCCCCCGACTGAATCTTTACAGACTATGCCTTAAAATGTGCCTTTCTGTGTACTTGAGAAATATCTGTGAAACAAACATCCTTCCTAGTAGAGGCAAACAGGCAGAAAAAGACTGCTTTTTAAAGTGAAATATATAGTGTATCAGGAAAGGTGTGCTGGTGGTTTTAAAGCACGCAGGGGAAGCGGGTATGGACTGGGGAGCTGCAGTGCTGGCACAGAGCTCCGTGAGAAGATGCCAAAGATCTGAGAATGAGGATGCAGACACTGAGCCGTGTGGGGAAAGCAGAGCCAGTGCAGCGGCTGCAGGTGGAAGAGGCAGGAACACAGCTGGAAACTGTGGGCCAGCAGACCAAAGCCAGGCACTGGGGGCTATGTGGCCACTGCTGGCTTTATTCTGGCAGACAGAGCCTCCAGGGCATGAAGCAGCAGAGCAGCAGGACTCAAGTGTCCCAAAGACACTGTGTACTGGCTAGGAACAGGCAACAGAGCAGGGAGATTCTAGCCAACTTTAAGGCAGGATGAGGATGCGGACACACAGGCCAACCTGCTTAGTAAAAACTTCAGCTGCAGTTTAGCAGCAAGGTTCTTCGGCTCTGTGCCTCTAACCTGCACTTCTAAATTGCAAGGAACTCCAGGCCCCAAAGCGATTCCTGATGGAACAGACAGCAAATGGCTTGCAGGTAGAGAGAAATTCCCAAGTTTAAAAGCCAAGAAGCCACAAAGAGCATTATGATTGGACAAATGTTTAAACTTCCCTATGTTGTCCTGCCTGTCATTTGCCAAGAGCTACGAGTCAGAGCTTCTCTAGGCAGTACCAGCACTCCGGGCACGCTGTCTTCCCCACTTCTAAGATAAGCAGGACAGTAGTGACAGCCCAGCGCCTCCAAGCTGCTGCGGAGCTGCATGTGTCAAGTCACATGGAGACCTAGCTCAGGGCCCAGCACACAGCGGGCCTTGGCAGACACAGCTGCAACAGCATGGTCCTGTGCCAAGTCCATCCTGAGCAGCAGAGGCAGGCACGCAGGCTGATCGCACGGTGATGGGCCCTAGATGCAGGCATGTCTGCAGGAGGGCAGCCTTACTCCAAGCGAATCCACGTGGAGACCACATGGACACATGTCCCAAGATGAGTGGACGAGGACAACAGCCAGCTATCTTCCTGCTCCCTGATCGGCCACTATGCAGATGTCGTGACACACCTGCTGCTAGCTCTAGGAAGAAAACAACATTTGAGAGTAGGCGCTGCCTGTAGGGGCCTTCTCTGGAGACTGGGGCAGCCTTCACTTCTGTGACCACAGCCAGATGGGACCTCCATGCTTCTCTGATGACTGACATTTCATGGTTCCATTTCTTGATTGTTTTGTTTCATAAGATCACAGAAGGGTGCAAAGTGTCAATAAAAAGGAGAACACTTTGATAAAGAAAAAACACAATACTTCCCCTTCACACAGACATTATGATACGATAAATTTCACTCCCACTATTTTACCAGCATTAGTTACTTAGGTATCGCTTTTCAAAATGTTGTCAGATACAAATTGACCGCCAAGAATTTTGTCTGGTCTGCTTGGCATACACGGGCCAACCAAGACCAAATAAGGCCCAGGACTTTCAAGCTGCTGGAAGCCTCAGTCTTTTCCCTGCGGCAGGGAAGTGAATTATTAAAAGATTAAAAAGCAAAGGCCGTCACCTTTTTGCTTTATTTCCCTGTGGGAGAACAGTTTAAGCCCAACTAGGGAGAAACCACACGGCAGGTTACTTAAGAACAGTCATTTATAAACACACAAATCCAACAGCCGGGCCGAGAAGTGGAGCTGAGAGAGGGGCTGGCTAGGCCGGGTGGCCCCCCACACTGAGAAAACATCACCTGACATGAGCAGCCCATACAAATGTCACGAGAAAGCTATAAATAGGGCCCGAATCTGTATGTTGGGCAGAAGATGGTGCAGAAACAAATACTAAGGCAGCATGTTTACTTTCAGCTGGGAACAGACAGGGGCACTTAATGACACCCGGACCTTTCGGCCCATCAGGCTGGAATCTGGATCAAGGACACTGAGGTCCCCATGAGAAGCACTAAGTTAACAGTGCCAAAGTACTGTGCTCAGTCAGTACATCTCTGGATCCTCTGCCAGGAAGGCCCACATGTGCACCCACACCCACCCTCACCCACGACTCTAGGAAGACTACATACTGTTTCGCTACCCTGGTTCCCAGGGGTTAAGCTGTCATCCCAGCCGGAAGAATAAAAGGGAGTGGAAAAGGGAAATTGAGTAGAAGAGACAGAATGAAGGGGAAAACCAAAGAGAACAAAGGCAGGAAAGAGGGCTGCCAGCCCCCTCCCCACCCCAAAGCAGGGTGGGCTGAAAGAGATGCTCGCTCTAGGGGAGGGCCATGGGTTTCCTTGAGCCAGGCCGTGTGGGACTGACCTGGCACAAAAGGATAGCGCCATCACCCCCACGCCCCCATTCCCTGGCCCAAGGGCGCTGCTGTGGGGCCAGGGCCTGAGAAGAATGTGGCATGGCCCACATGGATGAGAGCACTAACTGCAAGTCTCTCTCTCAGCAACCTGGCCTCCCTTATACCCCAGGCATTGTCTGGATGCAGTCTGCCTGTGTCCCTCAAGGATTTATGCTTGGTCCTTAGTATGGCAAGGCCTGAAAGAAGTGGGATCCCTCAGAGTGGCGCTAAGGGAGCGGTCCTAGAAACACTAAGAGCCCCCAGAGGGATCAAGGTCACTCTTGTGGGACCCAACTCAGGTCTCAAGACTGGACTGTTAGGGACTGGCCATGCCCCAGCTGCTCTCTGGCCTCCCGATCTCCACTCCCATACACCACACAGGCCCACAGGTGGTGCCACCAGTCACGAGGGGACGTGGCTGAGAGAGCCCTTGCCAGCACTGGCATAGGGATATTCTGCCTTTCAGCCTCTAACTTTGAGAGCCAGATAAACCTCTTTTCTTGACAAGTATTCAGTGCTGGCAATTTCACAACAGTAACAAAAAAATGGACTGTTATGCCTTCCAGCCTGTTGCTACAGGCACAACCCTCAGGGGCACCTACACAGAGCCCTACCAAGAGTGGCCAGCCCTGGGGCCCAGGGGCAGGGTGAGAAAGCCAGCCAACAAGCACAAGAGAGCAATTATTTTTTAGATTTTTTATTGATTGATTGATTGATTGATTGATTGTGGTACCAGGCATCAAACTCAGGACCTTGTGCTTGCCACGAGATACTACTGAGCTATCTCCCCCTCAGCAGGGCCCCAAATTTTGTTCTTCGGGACCCAAGTTCAAATTAGTTCTGTGGGAAAAGAAAAAAGGGGGGGAACACATTCAGTCTGAGGCAATTACAAGTAGGCACATTTGTGGGCACATAGTGGCAGCTGCCACTGACTTTCTTCTTCTCAAGAATGCAAATGATTAAGATAGATTAAATACCTACTTTGCTTAAATACTCTTGATAATGAGTTTCTTTCTTTCTTTTAAGGGTGTTTGATGTTGGCAGTTGATGGATCTTGAGTTAAATTGTTTTAATTCAAAACAGCACCATCTGTTGTTAGGATCTGGTGGCACTGAGAACCAGAGGAGGTGACAAGTGATCTAGAGGCAGGGATACAGACAGGTGGCAGGGTGAAAAGAGCCCATGCCGAAACACCAGCAGCCCTGTCCCAGCTCAGCTGCTCACTGGCCGCAGGACCATGAGATCTGCGACTCAGTTTCTCCTTCCACCAAATGAGACTTAAAGAAGATGGTGACAGCAGCAAAACCAACTACCATCAGCATCCACAACGACCAGCTCCATGCAGACTAGGCGCTGCAACGTGGACTTCACAGAATGATCTCGGTTAGACACTAACTGTACCTGGTTTAAACTCGTTGTGCCTAACAGTGTGTGGACTAATGCGGTCTTCATTTCACAGATAAGGAGACTGAGCTCAGAGAGGTCAAGTCACTTGGCCCAGGCCTCCCAACCCCAAGTGGGAGAACCAGGACATGTGTTACTTCAGAGTCTGCACTGGTGACCACGGCCATCAGCCTGCCCAGTGGCCTCTGGGACTGAAAGTCTGCGATTCCTGCCCCTCCAGGACCGACAGGCCAGTGAGTGACATCTACATTCTCTGAGTCAACATTGGAACAAAAGCCAGGAGGAGCTCTCAGCGTTTCTGGAGATCTGTGAGCTGGCTCTGCTGCGCAGCAGCACTGCAAGACAAATCTGCCACTGGGCTCCACTTTTAATCCACATTTGCCATTGGCATGTCGATGGGAGCAGCAAAGAGCAGCGAAAGCTGAACTGGATCCAGTGGAAAGTCCCTGGCACCTGAGCTTCTGAAAGGCTACCTTCTAAGATATGTTTATTCATTTGGAACTTTGGTATTGATTGCATAAAATAAACAACCAGGGCCGGGGAGATGGCTCAGTGGAATGAGCACTTCCCTGGCAAGCACAAGGGCCTGAGTTCAATCCCTGGTTCTGCAAAAAAAGAAAGAAAGAAAGAAAGAAAGAAAGAAAGAAAGAAAGAAAAAAAAAAAAAAAAAAAAAAAAAAAAACTACAGTCCCATTCATCATGTGTACAGTACCTTTACGAACGCCAGCAATGGTGAGGAGGCAGGCTGGCCAGCGTGGCTCCGTGGAGACCACCAGTTCACCCATGGTGGGCAAGGGAAGCTGCCCACTGACAACTAGACAAGGCAAATATAAACTGCTGTGAGGAAAGCACTGCTCCCCAAAGATTGAACTTACTCCTCGAAATAGTCACGTTAAAACTAGAATGGTAAGGGCCAAGGAAACACTCTAAGACCAACAAAAGCAGAGGAAACAACTTGACTTAAGGGGCCAGTATCATAGTTACTTTTTCGACCAGACAATGGACAACTCACTTCTTGTAAGATTTCCATCAAAGAAATAAAGCACCCAGCCACATGCACCCAGCCACAGCTGCTGTGTGCTTTGTTTCTGAGGTTGGGACAGGTTCAGAAACTCACTTTACTTAATACATTTTATGTGTGTGCTATTTAGGGTTCTATATCTAAACATCTATTTTTCATAATTAAAAAAAATACCTCAGATGCCCTACTTTGGAGACTAAATGAAAAATACATACCTTAAAAGTAAACTCAAGGAAAAGTTTCTTTATAAAATTTAACAGACTTAAAGATGAATTCTAATTTTCAATAACTAATATACAACTCAGGTGGGAAAAACCAGAGTTCTCCAGCATTGTGGGACTGGAAGCATATTGGTTATAACCATGATAAATATCCAGCTTGAAAAGGACGAAATATGAACCAGCGACACGCAAAGGAAGACACAGCAATGCCACCATCCCCAGAGCTGGCAAGACTGCCTTCTTACACTGATAGCCGGTGATGGTGAAACACATGGAAAAACTGAACTCATACCTATGGCGGTCAAGAGTGTCACTGGTAATGTTATTTCTTTTCATACTTGCTATAGTCTCCAAAACTTCTATAATACCTGTGTCACTTTGCTCATTTAAAACACTATTTTAAAAGTGGTTCATGATGTAACTGAAAGAAGAAAGGAAAGGAAAAAAGGAGGGTAGGAAAGAGGACAGGAAGGAAGGAAAGACAGGGAAGAGAGACTGGCCAGGTGCAGGGTCTGGCGCTGCACAGAACTCGGGCTCCAATGCCAGGAGGGAAGCTGCGGAACCAGTGTGGGCCACCTGACTCTCAGCGCGGATTCTCCAGGATGCAAGGGACAGCACTGCGAACATCGTGGCACTCCTTCCTGATTTAAAAATAACCAAAAGCACCTTGCACTGCTTGCTGTTTCTAAATTCACAACACAAACTCATCTTATTGTTCTTATTTCTTACTCGCACTGCTCCTTCGGTGTCATGCCCTGGAAACTCCCGGGCAGAGGGACCACGACAGCAGAAGCTGGGGGCCAGGGCAACATGGACTCCCTGTCCCGGGCCTGTGCTCTATTGGCAGCCATCCTGCCCACAGCGCCACATTTTCATCCAAGAGCCAACTTTGTTTCTAATTATCTGCTTTGCAGTTGCACCTGCTGACCTCCCGTCTGAAGGACACTCCTTCATCTTCTAAATGATCAAAAGCACTGTCTGTTTTCCCAACAACTTCTATGGCTGGGAAATTAAGTGTAAAAGCCAATTGAATGAAGACATCCATTTAATCTTTTGCATTTTTACTCAGTTTCACTTAATAAGAAGCTTACTATTAATAAGGCAAAACCAAAATTTACTTCATTCATTGGGAATACATTTTAAAAAAGGGAAAAGTTTTTATTTGGAGTCCCACTCACCACATCCAGAAAGTAATTGTAGATTGTTGACTTAAAAGGACACAAGCAACTCACAGACAAACAGGAAGCTCATGTGACTGTCTCATAACTACTAAGTCTAAGAGAAAACACAAAGAAAAAAGACCAACTAATTTGACTAAATAAAACTTCAAATTGTTTTCTAAATCAAAATTAAAAAAAAATCACAAAATCTAAAGCACACAACAAATTAGGAAGATATATGCAAAAAGCAAAAAAATCTAATAGTTTTACAGAAAGCAGTGACAAATATTTACACCAAGCATGCCAAGATATATGTTCAACAATGTTCCCTACAGCGTATTTTTAAATATAAAATAACAAGACAGTCTATTGACAGAAGAAAAATAAAGCACAATACAGCTATGTATCATATGCATGACAGACATATATATAATGTGTATAAATATTACTGAATGAGAGAAAATTATAAGATATCTAGTGAAATACTATTTTTTTAATTAGACACACAGGTGAGTGAGTGAACTTACCTATGGGATTTTCCTTCTATTCTTTCTCTCATGTCCTAGCCACAAGCAATCACTGTAGTGACCGGGACAACAGCATTAGCAGTTGCCATGGGAGCCTAAAAGCCCCTTAAGTCCTCCCCTGACCTCACCGACCTTCACTTGTATTCTCTCTCTGCCCTGCCACTGTTTTGTCCCAAATGCATTTGTGAAAGTACACAGCAGAATGGGACAAATAACAGACCAGTTTTCTGGCCAGAGAACCAAAAAGGCCAGCCTCAAGAAAAGCATACTGAGACCACAGAAAACACACACTGGGGAGAGTGATTATTCTGGTTATGAACTCCTGGCTTCATCTTTAGGGTGCGCATGCATAGGCCTGGCCCAGGAGAGTTTAAAAACTGAACTGTAGGCTGGAGGATCCCCAAGGTCCAGACTGGACAGTGGGTGACTGTCAGGCGAGAGTCATGCAAAGTCTTTGAAAACAAAACTGATACCGAAACCACAGCCCACAGAAGACTAATTCACACTTGCAAGTGGAACCCCACAGGGTTGACTGCCTGCTAAAACACAAATGTCTACATTTTCCGTACAATTAAATCAGGTCCATACTCTATAACATAATAACAAGACCAAGAAAACCCCAGTTTGCTTGGATAAAGATGTCACCATGTGATGAAATGTGAAAAATGCTGGAATTTTCTGAAAAACATTAAAAGCTATCATAAAAAAGCACCAACAAGGACACTCTTAAGATGCACAGGAAGTAAAATAGCTCACTAAAAAAACCAGAAGATATAAAAAGGAGCCAACTGGAATTTTTAGAACTGAAGAATGCAACAACCAATAACCAAAAAAAAAATTTAAAAAACACTCACTTGATAGGTTCAACGACAGAACGTAGGTGACAGAGAAACAATAAACTTCTAGGTAATCATGAGAATTACCAATACAAACGAAAAATGATTGGAGGAAAAAGTCAAGAGCACCTTCATAAACACACGGGTCACTCCAAAGGACTAACACGGAATCCCTGACTCCCTGGAAGAGGACAATGAGTAAAGTCCATAAAAAAAATCTGAAATAACAAATGGAATTTCTCAAATTTGGCAAAGACAATTCTAAAAGTTACATAGAAAGTTGCAAAGAACCCAGAGTAGCCAAAACAATATTTATAAAGAAGGGCAATTTGGGGGAACATAAACATTTCTTTTTTAAAAATTAATTTTATTGAGAAACAAGTAGCAATGAGAGTTTCAAAATGGATCAGTAGGTCAGTTTCAATAATTAACAAAACCATTTCAAAACATTCTAGAAAGCTACAATAATCAAGAGGGTATAGTACTGCCACATGGTAGGCACCATATCTCTTCCACACAGAAGAGATATATGGAATGAAATTGAGCAATAAACCTTCATGTTTATGGTCAATAGATTTTGACAAAGGTATCAAACAGATTTGATGAGGAAAAGATAGACCTTGCAACAAATGATTCATGGACATCTTGTGTAAAAAGATGAATTTAAACCCTTATCTCACACTATACATAAAAATTAACTCAAAGTGGATTATAGATTTAAATGTGAAATGGACACTATAAAGTTTTTAAAAGAAAACAGGAGAAAATCTTTGGGACCTAGGAACAGGCAAAGTTTTCTTAGATATAACACAAAAAGCAGTATACAAAAATCCAAACAAATGTTTGTAGTAATTGTACTTAAACCTGCCAAAACATGGGAACAACCTGAACACCTTTCAAATGGGTATAATAAGCAATCCGTGCTGTAACCATACAGTGAACTACTACTAAACGATAAAAAGGACTGGCCACTGGCAACCACCACAAACTGTTCTTGTAGCTCAGACAGCACGCTGAGTGAAAGAAGCCAGACTTGAGGGAGGAACAGTTCTTCCACTCCCGCTATGCTCCCAATAAAAGTACCTTGCACCGTGAGGACAGGATCGTAGCTTCAGGAGCTTGCAAACAGGGAAAGACTGACTACAAAAGGCTAGCAGAGGAAATTTTTGAGGTGGTATGTGTTCTCGATCCTGATGGTGCTGTTAGTTATATGAACCTGTGTGTGTCCAAACTTGTACAACAGAATGTGGAAACAAAACCCAAGTAAGCTACATGTCACTTTTTTAAATAGAATTGGCTTGAAAAGCTGCCTCAGTTGATCATTAATGGCATGTGGCATTGCTATCAGTGGGCAACAGGAAGACAGGCGGTCACAGGTTTGCTGCTCTACAGAGCAGCAGCAAGACTGCCTCTCTTGAGTTTCTGCATGTCTGCGTTCCCTGACAACTTCCACTCTCATTCCCACTTGCCCTTCCACACCAGGCATCCTTTATATGGAACTGGATCACACAGAGACCAGACTCCATCCCAAACAGCCTTTCAGAGCACTTTTTTTTTCTTGCAGTTCTGGGGATAGAACCCAGGGTCTCACGCATGCAGGCAAGAGCTCTACCACTGAACCACACCTACATCCCCAAAGATTCCTTTATAACATACCAGGATCAAATTTTACCAAAATCAAATTGGTGTGTGTGAGCGCCCACGTCAGGTAGCTCTGTGCCTTTGCACCTCCCTTCAATAATTCCCATGGCAAATGAGAGCATCTATTACGGCACATGTAAACATACTGAACTACAGAGACAGAGACAAAGCACAGGATGTGGAGAGGAAGCTAAAACATAAGAGGTGGTTATCAGGAGGAAGGGTACCAAACATGAGTGTCTATATGCAAAGTGGCAGAGGGCACTGTCATATCTAAGTAGCATTGCAGTTTAATGCCAAACTGCTTGAAATCTGAATATGCCTGTTCTATGCATGTTTTGGAAATGTGTATGCGTGCACACAAATACACACTCACACACACAGGCCCACTTGGCATCTGTACAGTGTCTAAAGTGGCAATCTAAGGTAACTCATTTCCAGTCTTGCAGTCAACCACTACAGCAAGCAAAAACATTTCTACAGCTGATCATTAATAAATAATGTGAAATTATTCAGAATTATTCAAACGACATCATTCCTTCTTTTTTTTTTATTGGGTTTTTTTTTTTTATCATTCCTTCTTGTTAAGAGAAATAAACCTGTCTAAATCCTGAAAAACAGAAAATAAAAACTGTTACTCGGTAATTTCTCCAGGACTCTATCCCTCAAGAAATTCACCTAAACGTATATGATGTCTCATCAATATTTGTAAGCATGTAGTAAACAAAATCTCCAACTATAGGGAGGCAGCAAGGAAAATTACAGCACATGCCCTAAAAAGCATATTATAAAGCTTTCGAATTGATAATTTCTGAATACTATGTAATAACAACAACAATTCGTAGGATACAGTAGGGATATGGTGAGGGTAGTTTTCATTGTGCATGAAGAATAAAAACAAAACACAAATATATTTACCTAAAAGACCAGAAGCACAGTATAAAAATGTTAGTATAGCATTTAAGTGATAAGATTATACACGATTTTCTCCCTTTTTTCTGACTGGGATAATGAGCATATATTACTTTGAAAACAATAGCTACACGCACGCACATAATTTTTTTCTATTTTACAAACACACCCAACATTATCTCAGGATATTAAGTAACGTTACATATTTTTCAACCAAGATTTTTCTCTCCAGAATGGGGGAAAAAATGTTTCTTGAAGGCAAGAATCACAATTATTCTTAGTCTTCCAGCCAACCACTGTGGTAAGGAAAAGCGTTCCTATATACTGTGAAATTATTCAGAACTATTCCAATCATATCATTCCTCCTTATTAGAGAAAAAAATTAATGTGACACATTTGCAAGAGCACCACTCCAAAGTAGCCCGGTCTCTGTGGACAATTACGAATGTCAAGCTGTCACACAGAATACCATTAATAACTAAACTGTTCTTTCCATTCCTCATAACTTA
Source organism: Octodon degus (assembly GCF_000260255.1). NCBI lineage: Eukaryota > Metazoa > Chordata > Mammalia > Rodentia > Octodontidae > Octodon > Octodon degus. Next base: position 4,416,402 of record NW_004524699.1, on the reverse strand, counting down.
AAAGATCCCCACCCTCCCAAACTGTCAAGGAGGCCCCTTCCCCTCCATCTGTTCCACAGCACCATGCTTAACTTGAAAGGCCAACAACAGAACCCTCTGGACCTGTCAGCTCAGTTCATCAACCGCTCGAGAAGCCAGGCCACTCTGTGGCTGCTGCCCATCCTTCATCCACAGTACATGTCATGGGGTGGAGAGCAGGCTTTGCAGCATGCTGGGTGCCATCGCATTGCGTTAGGATTTCCATGAGCAGACCGGCCCATTTCTAAACCACAGCCAACTGGCCGTGACTAATTTTCAGGATAAAAAATGCACACTGGGTTTTGCCCTTTAAGCACGAGAGTAACTGCTTAGTGAATTAGAGATGTGCTGTTAAAAGCAAAAAGCATCAAAGGAGAGCACAAAGTCAACTACAGAACCTGGGCAACTTGGTATCTTCTTCAGTCTTCCTGAAATGTGATTAAGTGTGACCTTTAAGAGTAGCGGATCAACCAATCAATGTTGGTGCAACAGCCTTGCATGTAATGGGGGCTGCGCTCCTTCCATGGAGCGTCTACCATACCATGGCAGCCAGGCCTAACCATCTCACTGTGCAGGAAAAGTTACTGAGATTTATCTCCATTGATTTTACTTGCAAGAAAAACACATTAGAAAACTGCAACCTCAGCAGGACACTAAAGGTCGGTCTTGGCTTCTTGAGGGATGAACTTGATATCAATAGTTATTAGGACACATTCATACAAGATACACAAGAGAGATGGAGAGAAGATGCTGGTAATCTTACTTAATCCTGGTGCGGCCCTACTTCAGGCTCTGCAGGCTGTGGGAAAAATCAAGGAAAACTGCAGTATTCCTGAGATAAGATTCTGTACGCATGTACCTGTATTCAGAAGCAGATGTAGGGCAACGGCAGCGTGTGACCCCGAAGCCCTGAGTGGGGGCAGGCAGCACGCAGGAAGTAGAAGGACAGCCAGAGGTGAAGCTCACCTGCTCCTCACAGGGCTTGGGGACAAGCTGGAAGAGTGGAATGAACAGCCAGCAGGTACTAGGCCAGCCCCAGCAGGAAAGTAGCACGGAGGATCCCAAGAGGTTTGGACCTAAGCAGGACCTTCCCACCAGAAGGGGCTGGGAGAGATGGCAGCCTCCTGATCCCTCTGCAGCCGCACAACTCACCTCCAGGCCACACTGCTGTCAAGACTGGCCCCAGTGCAAAGCCATGCATTTGTACGCATGAGATGGCTGGGGCTGTGACCCTGGGGTACATCAGCAGGATTTTGAGACTAGCGGTTGGCTGGTGAGACTCTCACCCTGACTAACTGTATATGCTGGTGCCCGTGAGCCAGGCGGCTGCACTGAGGATGGCGATGTGTAATAGAGGGGTCACGCTTGGAGTGCCTGCCATCCTGGTCTTCTAAATATGTACTTCTTGTCATGACATACCATTTATTGCCATAATGTCTCTCAATTAAAGGTTTTTTTTTTTTTTAACGGTAATAAATTGGAAAAAAAAAAAGATACAAGAAAAAAAAAAAAAAAAAGTCACAAGTCTGTCCTGTTACAATTCTGTAAATGATTAGGTTTCTAAATTTCTTTGTAAAAATAGGTAAATGCTTATTTCTTCTTTTATAAAATTATTTTTCCTTCATATTCTGTAAGGACTTAAAGTTCAACAGATCAATATTTGATGGAAAATACCTGTTCCATGATATGCCAAAAATGTTTGATATTTAGACAGATAGGGTAAACCAAACTGCATGTATTGCAGGTTAATAACAGCTTCTCTTCTGGAGGGTTAACAAGCTAAGTTAGCAGTTCAAAATTGGAGAAAAGGAAGGGCTGCAAGGTCAGCCAACATTTTGGTCCTAGCCTTTCAAGGTCAGTGAAGACTCAAGACAGAGGAGAACCTGTATTGTAACATGTAACTCAGTTGTGCTCCAAATTTTCTGATCAAGAAGATTATGTAGCCACAGAGGAATGTGATCGATGATGTATAGTGTGCCTGGGGAGAGTCACATGGAGAGAAAAAACACTTTCTCAAGCTTTCACAGAGAGAAAATTGGTCAAGCAATGGCCGTGACTCCTCCTCATGGCTGACACTGACAAAGGATGTACAAAAGGCGGTACAGGGCTACAGGATTAATCCTGAGGGTACTTGGCTGACCTTATCAGATACAAAAGCTACATTTCTTGTTATATAGATCTTGCTTATCTTGGTCTTAACCATTCAGCAGAAAAGTATAAAAACGAGGTATATAAAGTAAAGCCATATTAATACAATGAGCTGTAAAAGGCTCAAGTCAGTAACGTCTGTGGATAACCCACTAATATTATAGACTGCTAGACACTGTTGGATTGTTTAGCTGAATTCAAACACTTATAGTATTTAGATGCCAATAGAACATCTACCTCTGACAGGACAAAAAAAAAAAAAATACAAAGGACAGATCATTTTGTATTTATACATACAAAAATAGGATAAATATACAGCTACTTTCGCTTAATTCAAAGAGAAGAAAGATGTGTACTAACAGTGTTTGGACAGGATATCCTGTCTGCTTCTTGTACTATGGATAACCACTAAGAAGATAACAATGTACAATGTATTGATTATCGAAATTGTCCTATTAATCAGCTGTGAAACTGTCTCATTCATATTTGTCTCAAAAATAAATAAATAATAAAAATAAAAATAAAAATAATTTTAAAAAAGACTGGCCCCCGTATTCCATTAAACCTGAGTCACACCTTCAGCTCTCAGGGAGAAAACTGAAAAAATACAAACAAACAAAATGGCAAAGAGAAACAGAGGAAACTCAAAAGAAAAAAGGTCAAATTTTTTTCTAAAGACTTCAGGATGGGTGTGTGCATAAAGTTACTCTTTTTCTTAATCCTAACATCACAAAGAGTCCCTCAGATCAAGCCCAAAAACTAGAGCAACAAAACATTTCCTAGACTGTGGAAGGGGGCCAACCCTACTTAGTACCACCTCAGAAAGCACCAGAGCATTCTGTGAAATGTAATACAAATGTACAGTGGCACACTCAGTGCACAGACTCACCTCTCTCCATGATTCGGAGAACCCAGACAAATTTCCCCATAAGGTTGTCAACACTGAACCTAACTAGTGAGTGTGATTCAGTTCTCACCCAACTCAGCTTACGACCACAACAGTGGAAGGAATCAAGTTCAGAAACCAAAGCACCACTGTATTTAAGAATCAGGAAATAAGGATACCAGTCACAGGTGACAAGGGCAAGTGTCTCCAGGACAGAACACATGAGCCCCTAAGAAGAAGGATGTGGAAAGGAGAAGAGGGTGTCTGAGAAAAGACAGAAATCTGGGAAGTATGAACTATGCTCCCAGGACAGGAAACAGTTTGCCTCGAGAAGGCTCCACGCAGGCCAACAGCCAGGAGCCAAGAGGCAGAGAAGGTGCTAGGCTAAAGAGGGCTGCTGCCAGCAGGGTCAGCACGGCAGAGTCAGCAGCTGGCATGAAGAGGGCCAGCTGCAGTGGCAAGGTACTGCTTGAATCTAGCCAAAGGTGCCCCTGGAGCAAAGTCACTCTGCAGCAGACAGGGTCCAGGCCTATTCACAAGAGAAAAGTCAGCAGATGCACACAAAGAGTGCCTTTTCTTGGGCCACAGAGATAGCTCGGCAATCTAAGTGCCTGCCTGGCAAGGGCAAGGACCTGGGTTCGATCCCCAATATCACATACTGCGTTTGTGCCAAGCTGAGCTGAGCTAGCCACTGAAAGCGGGAGTGGTGGCACATACCTGAAATGCCAGCACTGGGGAGGCTGAGACAGGAGGATCGCTACAAGTCTGAGCTGCATAGAAAGGCCCTGTACCAAATAATTAATTAATTAAAAAATAAAAGAGTGTCTTTTCTGACAGTGAAAAATATAAACTGCTACAACAACCTAGCAGAAGCTGCAGAACCTGTGTCCCCTCCCCCCACTGCCCCAGGCCTCTGTTCTTCCCTAGGCCTGCCATGGCCTCAGCCAGAGACCCTCCCTTACAGCCCTTTGGCAGGCCTGCTTCTCTGCAAAGTGCTGGGCTCATCCTGCTGCTCCTGTTCCATCTCCTTGGCTCCATATAAGATCCAGGAGGGTGGGCAAGGGCTCCAGGCTTGGTCTTCTCATCACCCCACTAGCAGTGTCTGAGCATCTGGCTGCCACCTGGCAAATGTGGGGTAACTGAACTGACCTGTGATGATCAGCACTTCTCCAATTATTCGTGGCCTGGGAAACCTTAGGTTCAGCATGCGTACACACACACACACACACACACACACACACACAATGTCTGTCTCTCTCTCTCTCTCTGCTTACTGCAAATGCTCTAATTGATCTTTTCAACAGAAATAGTGTCAAGACATAATGTCATTTGTAATCAATTGTGAGATGCATCCCAAATAACATGTTCCCTATAATAGTTAAGGTACAAGAGACCATCGATTATTTACTAATAAATTCAATCAGATTCCCTAATAACATTCCCACCACTTATTTGCACTTCAGTAAGCTTTGCTGACTGGGAAAGAAAGAAAAAGAGTTAGACCTCACTTGTAGATGGGTTTCTAGAAGGATTAACTCAAACGCTAAATGTGCTTTGTTCTAAAACCTAACTATGCTGGGAGAAAACAGAGTTTGTCTGGGTCAGAGTCTGCTTTCCTTCTCATCCATCAGCACAGACAATGCTTCTCAAAGCTCTGTTCCACCTCCTGCTCCACAAGAGCTCGATGTAAAGACTGAAACCATGCACACACACTAAGTGCAAAAGGGAGTTCTACACTTTCTATGGCCCAGCCTCCAGATCTGGGTTGTCTAACAAAGTAGCCACCAGATATGTGTGGCTATTTAAACTTAATTAACATTGAATAAAATGTAGAGCAACCATCGAAGAATAGCCATAGCCCTCCGCTATCCCATGGCTGTGGGCCTCAACAAGGGCTACAAGGTGACTAAGAATGGGAGCAAACTGAGGCACAGCCGCCGCCGCAGACGTCTCACCAAACACACCACGTTCATGCAGGACATGATCCGGGAAGTGTGAGGCTTTGCCCCCTATGAGCGGCGCGCCATGGAGCTTCTCAAGGGCTCCAAGGACAAGCGTGCCCTCAAGTTCATCGAGAAAAGGGTGGGGACGCACATCCACACCGAGAGCTGAGCAACATGCTGGCCGTCATGAGGAAGGCAGCTGCCAAGAAGGACTGAGCCCCTCTGAAATAAAGCTTTGCAGAAAAAAAAAATTTTAATTAAATAAAATGTAAATTTCCATTCCTCAGTGCCACTGGCTACCCTTCAATCTCAAAGGATCCATGTGCCTGATGGCTACCCTACTGGATAACGTGGAATCCACTGATGAGCACTGCTCTCAACTCCAGAAAAGGAACGCCACGCGCTCAGTGAGATCGGGGGAATCTCAAGAGAAGAGATCAACGTACCAAAACAAGCCGGTCACTTGCCATTGAACGATGAGAGCATTTAGTTCATGATCAATTATACAAGAGATGGGCAATAAAACAAAACTTTTTCCTATACTCCAGCAAAAAGGACACCAGGAGGAAATGGCATGGCTACCATTCAGTGCCTGACTTAGTTCATGAAGCCACGCATTAGTTTTTGTGTGACACGGAGGCTGCAGTGTAACTCTTACAGCCACACAGAAAGGGGGACAAAGTGTCAGCAGGACTCTGGGTCTCCTGGCTCTGAGAGTGTGGCTTTAGGACAATTTTAGTCTTTATGTTTCCATTAGAAAGGGTCAACTGTCTGCAAACTTCTGCTTCCAAAGCAAAAACAAAACATCTTGAAGAGGAGCTGCCATCTGATCTGCAAAGTCCTCATTTTGAAGCCTAATAATAAAAGATTAATTCCACTCAGTGGCTAACTGGTAGTTATACAATATGCATGTTCTGGAGAATAAAATAGCTTTCAGGATAAAGCTAATAACTCTCTGCAGTAGTCACATTTCAAAGATAAGACCAAAACACAGAAAAAAGTCTCTCAAGAGCAAAGCTCAAGCACATGCAGGGCAGCGAGATTCTCACCACATTGCTGGTCATGTGGACCACACTGTAGGTCAATCGCTCTCTGCACCTCCTGGATCCACAGCAGGGCTGCTCAGAGACCTGTGAGCTGGCTTAGCTACTGAGAAAACAGTGCAGAGTTGAAAAAAGTGAGTGGGAAGGTACTAATTTAGGATATGCGCCAAAGACATGAACATAGTACAACAGTGACAAAGAGATGTCAGGACATTCAGGAGAAATGCTCACTTCTTGGGGGGGGGGGGGAATCTCATGGGGTCTCAGTGCATGTCTAACCCTATAGTGGGTAATTTATAGGTTATCACTTCAAACCCCACAATAACCCTAGCAGGGAGACTATTACAAGCTCCATCTCACCTGAGAAACCTGAGGCAGACACACAACACACCTGAAGTTACACAGCTATAAAGTGGCAGAAACAGGCGAGACCCAGACCCAGGTGTGCAACACCTAGGTCACTGCTCTACCTGACTGCCCATTTCTTTCATGTACCTTTCATTTGAAGCAAATGAGCCAAGTCTCATTAACTGAAAAGAGCTCACCAAAGTTTGAGACACACCACTGATATTTGTCCACCAGCTGATTCTATTTTCATAGCTGTGTATTTATTGTAATGTGGTTCACTACAAATATACATACATATATACCTAATGAACAGATTAAGAGGCAACAGTTACCTTTCAAAACAGATAAAATCAGAAAAGTTAATCTACTGAAAAAGATACTAAATAATAAAAAAATAAAGATGATATGGGAATATAACAAAATTATCAAGATGGTGGTATAGGAACCTAATTTCTGAGACTAAAAATTTACGAATCTGGGTTTTTGTTTTTGAACCATTGGTCACACTACCCTCCACCTAGGATGCTCTCCCATGCACTCCCATACTCCCAGATCTCCACAAGCATTGTCCTGGGGTGTGCACAGCCCAGTGCTTCCACGTAAGACTCAGCAGAGCCCTTTCTGGAACCTTCCCAATGTCCTTATTCCCTTCTGCCCTGTACCACCCTGGAAGCAGCACCCTGCCCAGCTAGGTGCCAGGTCTAGTCTCATACATAGTGGGCCAAGACACAGTTCCCAAATGACCATGCTGGGGTGTCCCAGAGCACTTTCAGGAGACAGGACCAGGCATTCCCCACTTCTGCCAATGGAGAAGGAAGGTGCAAAAACAGTCTTGTTCCAAGATTTCCCCAAACAAATGACCAGGAGAGAATCTATCTGCCACATTTATAAAGAACTGGAAATTCTTTTTTTCTTTTCTTTTTTTTGAAATACTTTACACTGAATACATCCCTCCCCGACCCCGTTTTTAAATTTTGAGACAAGGTCTTGCTAAGTAACTAAGTTGTGCTCCTCCTGCCTCAGTCTCCCAGAGTGATGGAATTACAAGGGCCCACCACTATGCTCAACTTGGAAATTCTTTTATCACTAACACTCATCATGTATTACTGTCAGTCTATGCAGCTAAATGACAAGAGGGCTTTTGTAAGCCCTCAACAATGTGCCCAGTCTCCTATGAGTACTTTATAAACAAAATACAGTAATTAACCTTGGGACCATTGAAAACCACAAGTACAAACAGACTAGATTAATATTTACAAGATCAAACAGGATAGCAAAGACGATTAGATCAAGAAGAATTTAGATGTGGGTCAACTCATACTCCAAACCACAAATGAAATCTGCTATTAAGATGCCTTATACTCGCCTGCACCACTGATAAGCTGCTCCCAAGGCAGAACATTAGGAAGGGCAAAGAATGTGGACTAATATCAGTGTGGAGGACTCCCCATTTCCCATTCATTTACAAGAGCCAGCAGAGCAGCCAAGACCATTAGCTCTGCAGATGACGCAAAACTTCCTTTTAGTCAAACCTCCACCACAGCCTAAATGTAATGATTAATAATACTGAGAAAAACCACTGTTTGTTGAGCTCCTATTCTATGCCAGGCATTATTGTAAATGGTTTAAGTCCCTTACAACAACCCAGCAGAGTCCCTGTGAGGCATCATGTCGTTCACATGACCAAGAGACTAATCTAGTCCAGAACACCCAGGAAGGAAGTAGAGCTTGGCATGAGACAGAGTTTAAGCACGCAATCACCATGCTGTACTGCTGTACACCTACATGTGCAGCTTTATGCTCAACTAGAACCGACGTAACATCCGCTCACATTTCCACGGCAGCAGCTCTGGCACCTCGTCCACTGCATGTCTTCATTACCATGACCTCCTTAACCAAGGCCAACACTGCCATTTTTCACACCTCATTATTAGATCCACAGCAAACGCTGCTCAAGAACATGGAGGTTAATCTTCCTTCTCTGTCTGCAGGTTCTTGGTTGGTGTGTTACCACAGAGAAATGGTAAGCAATTATACAGCCACCGATCTCCTGCCCCAACAAAGGAATCAGAGTAACCAGGTGTAAACGCCAATTTCGAAGCAGATATGAGCCATTCCAGAAAAGCAGCTTTCTGACTTTCCCAGAACAAGGATGGCACAGGCTCACAAGGAAGGACCCTGTACCTTGCTGAGGCCACTGTGGACAGCTCAGCATGGCCTAAGCACTGCTACCCAACTCCACAGACACAGGCAGTCACCAGCGCTCACTGGATACATGTGCTATCTTAAAAGGCTGAAAGATCCTTAATGAGGCCCACCATGCTCCTCAAACTGAGGTGATGTAAACCAGGGGTGACAAGGCCATCTTGCTCCACCAAGCACACCTGTTAGTGTAGACAGAAATACCAAGAGAGACGCATAATGAGGCAGGATCAAGGGCCCTGCGGTACCAGGACTCGGGGAGGAGCTGCCCTTGGAAGGCCTGGCCACACTGCCTGCCCTTGGGGTCCACAGACATCCAAGAAATGCCCCTTCCTGCTGAGGTGAACTTGGGTAAATGTTTTCCTTATAACCAACAGAACCTAGCCAAAGGCAAAGGGGAGCCCTCCCAGCTCCACCTCACCTGATCCTGTGGTCCTCAATCAGTACTGGAGGAGACAGCTTGCCACCCAGTGCTATCTGGTTTCAGCAACACACTCTCCTTCCCCAAGCCTCCGCACCTCCATCAGGCTCAAACTACTTGACTCCCTGTCCCTGGAAGGCTGGAGGAGATGCCGGTGGGGAGTCTGGCCATCATGAACAGCCATTTCCAGGGGAAACCACAGACAAGGGAGAGCACCAGCAAAGGTGTGAAGGCTCTCCATGTGCCTTCAAGAGGGAACATAGCCAGGCTGCATGAACTCTAGTCACACCCAACGCATTCCAAGTGCTCTCGCACATCTGCAGCCAGCTCCTTCTGCCTGAAATAGCCAGACACAAGAGAGGCTGCATCTATGACATGCGCGCTGCAAAGGGCTGTCATCACTGAAAGCTCTGCAAGGTTCACCATCACTGCACAGAAGCGAAGGAGAGGGCAGATTCCAATTCCCCTGGTGGGCTGAGCTGGCCACACACACACACACACACACACACTAAAGGAATAAATAAATAAATAAATAAATAAAAACAAAGTGACACCAACTTTGCTAGTGACTGGGAAATTCTGCCTCCACTTGGGACTTTCTAGCAGGCAGTCCCAAGCACCAGCCTTGGAAATCAAAAGACTTCCCGAGTCCATCTTTCTTTGGGATTCTCAAAATGTCCATGCCCCCTCTACTTTCTCAACTCCTCCCTTTAAAAAAAAAAGAAAGAAAGAAAATCAGGCTGGGATTTGAAGCAGGCTGCACCAGGCCTGCACAGCTTCTCCATGACGGTGATGATGCAGACAGCACAACACAGTGCAGGCTGGGTGCAATAAACACAACCACTGTGTGTTTCAAGGAAAAGAATTTAAAGTGACAATCATATCTTTTTTAACATCAAGAATTATAAGATGCAGCCAGGCATGGTGCCCCACCTCTATAATCCCCACTTCTCAGGAGTCAGAGGCAGAGGAACTGCAAGTTCAAGCCCAGCCTGAAATCCAAACACTAGGGAGGCTGAGGCAGGAGGATCACTGAGTTTGAGGCCAGCCTGGATTACAAAGTGAGTTCAAGGTTAGGGGCTGGAGAGATGGCTCAGTGGTCTAAAGCACCTACTTGGAACAAGCTTGGCAAAGCACAGGGACCTCGGTTCAATCCCCCAGCACCACATGCCAGCCAGCCC
>NW_004524699.1:4382990-4405582 GCF_000260255.1 Octodon degus | reverse complement strand
TGGAGAGGTAACTCATAAGAGCATTGGCCTAGCATGTGTGAGGACGCCCTGGGTTCACTCCCCAGTACTGCCTGCCTACCCACACACAAACACCAAAGAATGACTGAAACTTGGTCACCAATTGTCAAAGGAAAAACTTCATATTAAGCTGAATAAAACCATGTGGAATGTGATCATCTGAAAGTCAAACAAAAACACAATGTAACAGTTACTGCTCTTCTTTCCCAGTGTTTTCACGTGTGACAAAGGAACACTGGTCCCCTCTTCCTACCTCACAGAGGCATTTGGCATTCTGTTTGCAATAACCTGGAAGGTCACGTGAAGGTTAGTGTGTAACAGAAATATCTGGGTCCTCCAAATCTACGGCTTTACAGCTTTAGTGAAACTGTGAGAAAAGCTATGGCCTCTGTAGCCAGTCCCATTATCAATATATTATATACCACTCATTCTAAAACTTCAAATCACAACACATCTTACGACCATGCTATCTGAAAATCACCTCCAACAGCATGTTCACTTTGCAGTGGTATAAAAAAGAACACTGCTTTACAATCAGTGGCATCTCACATTTGACAAAAGAGAAGTGATTTGGTGAGTGCCCCTACCACCTGGACCTCTGTCCCAAGCCTGCAAAGAACTTGGGAACCTGTTCTAGCCCTGTTCTGAAAATCCTGCTGGACTCAAAAGGACAAAGAACAGCAGCAGCCACTTACAGAATCTCACAGCCTGAAAAGAAGCCTATTTACTCACACATCAAGATAAAAGGGCCCAGTTCTTCATCCATGAGACATGACATCCTGGATCAGAATCCAAACCAGTGCTTTCCTTTCTTAAAACCCTCTAACCCAAACTCAAGTATTCACTTTGGAACGTGTGGGATCTCAGTGGGGGCAAGAGAAAAAGAACTGCCCTCAGAAAGACTTGGGTGAGGAGTCGTGGCCAGCAAAGGCCTTTGTGAATGGGAGGCAAGCTTCAAGTTTAAACAGCAATTTGAGCATAATTATCTTCACAGGTTGATACAACACAGTTAAGATTAAATAAATTAATCAAAGTACAAATTGTGCTGGCAAGCTCTACTGCCTGGCTTCTCCCAAGGCCAACCAGCCAGCAGCTCCAAGGCTGCATCTCAGTCACACTCTGGAGCCAGAGGCGGGGGGATCTGGGGGATGGCCCAAGGCGGGCTCCGAGAGCCTTGAGGATGGCAACCTTAAACACAAGGTCCACTATAGTCTCCACACCCACAGCCCTTTGTACAGCAAGGCTGGAAACCCCTCTGGGGGAAAGCAGCTCGGGTGCCCTGTCTGGTGGGCGATGCTGCTGGAACGTGTAACCTCCCACAACCGCGACTCACTGGTACTTCAGAAACAACAGCAGCCAGGTCACAGCCACCACAGTCAGCAGCCAAGCCACGCTGCAGTGTCACACTCCCCAGAACGCACACTCAGACCCTCAGCTGAGGTTTTCACAAGCATGACCTCCCTGGATCTGCACCAAAACCCTAGAAGAAAAGAACAAGCTCTGCCCCTATTTGAAGCTGAGGAAACTGAGACTCCAGAGAGGCCAAGTGACCTGCCCCATGTCACACAGGATTTGATACAGTTGCCTGCACTGCCTGGGAAGAGGGAATGGTATGTTGTTTCAAGGAGAAAAAAAATTAACAAAATTCAATTTCTTTTTTTTTGGGGGGGGGGGGTTGCTGCGAATCAAACTCAGGACCTTGCACTTGCCAGGCAAGTGACTGTGCTGCTGAGCTACATGGTTTTGTAAAGAACTGCTGTACATCTTCAGAGATTAAAGCCTGAGTAAGCAGGTCCCTGCCATAAGGCAAAGTAGGAGTGACAAGGTCTTGTCACAGTGCAAATACCCCACCATGCCTGGACAGACACAGCTGGAAGCAGCTGGGCAAAGAGAACAAATGGTGACCGTCAACAAAAGAAGAAAAGGCACAGGACACACCCCTGACAGACACAGATATAAGCTCACGTCTGAAGCAGGCCAGCTCCTACAGCCTGGAGAATGAGCACTAGGGCCAGAAAATGTCACTGTCCATGGAGCCCTGCACCCTACTCAATGGCCATGCTGCTCTGGAACTGTCATAACAGCGCCACCCCCCAGGGTCCCATGCTGCACCATCAGGCCAGGTTGCTGTCCACCTGTTTCAACATGTTTCCCTTTTCCTTTCAGAGGAAGGTCTCCCAAGCTCCACTCCTCCTCAAAGCTTGAGCCAGTACAGTCCCTCTCCAAGGGAAGAATGAGGCAAGACCTTCTCTGCATAAATAACATTTCTGCAGCACTACCTACGGGACATTTTACAAAAGGAAAAGGGGAGTGGGATAAGGGGTGAAGCTCAACTTCAGAAGGGAGTTCTCCAGGTGGGAAGGGAGTCATGAGCTACAAAAGCCACGTCACATACTCAGCCCACTCCCGTTGGCCCTGTCCCTTGGGCTATGGAGGGTCTGTCCTGCCCAGCACAGTTACAATTGGACATAATGCTATGGTACAAAAACAACTACACCTCAAGAGCTACTACTGAGTTTGACTGTGAGCTTTTCTTTTTATATTTGCACTAGTAGTAGTTTGCAAACGAAGTTGATTTGGCATATTTTAAAACTATCTTGTTTTGGCTTGAGTATTCTATAATAAACTTTTATAGAGTATATCATGTTAATCACTGCAAAATGTGTTATATTTCAAGAAGGTTATAAACATTTTATTAGCAAAATGCTTTATTTATACATTTTTGAAAAACAATAACACTTTTTCCTCCCAGCATTGGCTCTTACTTGTTATAGCCAAAGATCTCCCCAAACTTTTTGATGAAAGCTAGGCGGGGCCAGGGAGATGGTTCAGTGGAATAAGCGCTTCCCTGGCAAGCGTAAGGGCCTGAGTTCAATCCCCGGTTCCATTAAAAAAAATTTTAAAAAAGCAAGCAAGCGGCTGTTTTCCTGGAAAAGAAATGGACCCCAAATTCAGAACTCCAGTGCAGTGCTTAAGTTACTTCTATGCCAAGGGCTGGCAGAAGCCACAAGGATGGATGAGTATAGTCCTGGCATGAGGACAGAGATCTGAGGCCCCCCTCCGGCCCTGAAGGTTTGGGAGCTCAGACACACTTTCACAACTCAAACTTAGAAAAAGCAACATCCAAAAATATGACACAAGGATACTGACAGGTGTCAAGGTTCAGGGATCCATGTACTTCATAGAGCTACGGAAATGTTCAGAGAGTCCACCACAATGAGAAGCCATTTTCAAGCTCTGTCCCGTTCTAAATCTACAGACACCACATTCTCCAGGTAACAAACCCAAGACCAGGGCCAGGGCTAGACACTGAATCTTCTGGCCATTTGTAGCCTGGGGACCTAGGGCAGGTCATTTCAGTTTTAGGAATCCTGCTCCCTCCAGAACAAATGAAGGCTAAGCCCACAGAACTCTCACAGCAGACAAAAGAACTGCGGCTGATGCTAACCGTAGCCAGCCCCTCTCCTGAGACGTTCACAATACACAACCCTGACACTCCACACCCACAACAGCCTGAGGTGGACACCGTCACAACCCCATGCTAAGGTCACAACCCCGTGCTATGTATCAGGAGACAGAATAACTTGCCCGACATCACAATGAGTAAAGGGACGAAGCCGTGCCACTAGGCGCTAGAGTATATGATTTAACCCCACACTACACAGCTCTCCTGGGCTTGAAGACAATGGTCACATCCACACATCAGAAACTATCCTGAGAAGGGGCCGGGGAGATGGCTCAGTGGAATAGTGGAATAAGCCTTGGCAAGCGCAAGGGCCTGAGTTCAATCCCCGGTTCCACAAAAAAAAAAAAAAAGAAAAAAGAAACTATCCTGAGCTACAGTAAGTCTGAGGAGCTTCTGTACCTTTCCCTCTACCCTTTCTCTACCCTCTTCCTATCTGCCTCAATATAATTAAGATAATTTGCTTTCTGTTTGTATTCCCAAACTAGTTTAAAACACACACACATACACACGTGCGCGCGCGCACACACACACACACACACACCTTGATATGCATTATCCTTCAGCGAACCAGGCCGTGAGCAGAACACAGCAGGCCTCCTGGCACAGGGTGCAGTGGTTACGTGCTATCTACCAGCCCACGCCAAGCAGACCCTGGAATCCTGACTCTGCTTCCCAGCGCCTCTGCTCAACCACACAGAGCGTGCGTAAGTATACTGACTTTGATGACAATGAAGCTACTTATTTAACTCCAAATGCTGGGTTGCTAGGCACTGGAACTACAATGCTGAGCAAGCTGGCACGGCCTCTGTCCCCACAGCAGCACTGTACTTCTAGTTCAGCGTGACGTGCCATGATGCAGGCAGTACAGGGTGGGGAGACCCCAGAAGCACATGTGCAGAAGAAAGGATCACCCAGTTTGGGGAGTTCGAAGACTCCCAAGTGTGTGACTATAAATAAGTATGTACAGATGTGAATATAATTGCCAGGCAAAGGGGGCTACACGCATTAAAGCAGGGCAACAGCTTTGGCAGAGACACAAGGCAGCAGGGCACATACGGCACCTCAAGGTGACTGGGGGCTAACCTGGGGCACTACAAAACCAACTGAGACGACTACGATGTGTTATGGAGTCTGTCCCAGTCCTGAGGATATAGGGGAGTCATCAAGATATCTTAGCATACGAGGTATCTTCTTGCATTTCTGAAGCTCATGCTGATATTCTACGGGGAGAAAACTGGAACTGGTAAGATGGGTTGGTTGGGGACTGACACTGATGTCCTAGCCACAGCAAGCACTTGTTATTATTATTGGGCACCAGGCATCCACAAGGGGAAGTGCCCTACAGACCACAACCAGCCACAGGGAGTGTCACCATCCCTCTAAGACCCAAGCAAAGGGGAAGCCTGCAAGAGTCCCTTTCCACTTGGCAACTCGTAAGAATCAAGCAACTGCCCCGGCCACCTCTGCCAGCGAGGAGCTCTGAAAACCCTCCCTGAAAGCAATCCCTGCCCATCGCTACCTGACAGAGGAGGACTACACCCCATCATCAGAGAAAAACCTCTATAGGAAAAGCAACATTTCCCACGAGACATCTTGCTAGGAAATTACAACGTTCTGGCTTTATAAGCTGAGGTCCCCACGTACAGTGTTTTGGCTGAGGAGCCCAAGGAACTTTCAGTGAGATCATGTGGTTACACTATCTAAACTACTGTGAAAAAGCATTAAAATCTCAATGTCTGAGTGCATGCAAGCAATTAAAATTACCGTAGACTGCTCTGTTTGAGGCTGGAAAAACAAAGGACAGAGGAAGGAGTGTCGGCCTCCGTGACCCACTGCAGATTTTCTTTTTCTTTTTTTTTTTTTTTAAACAGCTTAAAGGCAAAAAGAACTGGCATTTTTACTATCCAAATCCAGCTCAGAAGTAATCTAGTTAAACAGGAATATCTTCACGGTCTCAAACCAAGAGTCTGGGGGGAAAGGACAGAGAGGAAGAAACCTTGGGGTGATGAAAGGGAAGCCAAGGCCCCCTGAGTGTCTACCGTGTGCCAGCTCTGTGCCAGGCACATCAACCCCTGCAAACAAGGTGTCCTCAAGCCCACTCACCTGTGAGCAGGGGAACCTGGAAAGCTCCACAGCGGTTTGAGCAAAGCTCTCCGATGGCCACTGCATCACTGTAAGCACTCACTGAGAAGCCAAGAATCAGTCTTTGAACTTGGGTGATTCCAGTTCTCAATACAAACACCACAGTGATGCACCATTTCCAAGCAATTCAGTGAGTTTGAGGAAACATAATGAATTATAAGATGTAAGTTTAGATGGCAAGGAAGACAACACTTAGTACAGTCAGGTAACTGGATGAAGAGCCAGGCAGGAAGTCTGGCCAACAGAAAACAGTGCCTTCAGGACTCACTCAGCCCTGGTGAGGACTGAGGCAGGTACACAGGGTCAGTCACATACAGGCAAAGCCACCCCAGCACCCCAGGAGCTCCAGACACTTACACAGCTCAGCTAGAAATACAGTCATCACTTTGTTCTGCGGCTCAGTTTTCCACAGTCTAAATTTCTTTTTTTTTTTTTTTTGCTCCGAATGCCTTCAGGGCAGGTTTGGCTGGCTTGAGTTGTGGGGATCAAACCACAGCAACCTGAGCCTGACTGCTTTGTGGAAGCAGCCACTTAAAGAACTGAGCTAAGGGGCAGGCCCCTTCCATAGTATAAATTTCTTGCTACCAAGAACATTCTGAAAGGAGTAAACAAAAAAGTCCAGAAGTAAACAACTCCTATGTCTTAAATTGCACGCTCCCCTGAGCGGTGTGATAAAAGATGCTGAGGGATCCCACTGCCTCCCTTGCAGCCCGGAGACGGCACCTCTATCTAAGCGTCCACACTGTATCCTCTCCTACCTGTGCATCACCCACCGTCTGCCTGGGTGATCAGATCAACTGTTATGTTTCTCAGGTCCACAGAACTTTATTTATGTTCACAGAACCTTATTTTAATTAATAATGACCAAAGCACAATAGCTGTGATGCTGGAAATCACATACCAAAGAGAAGCATAAAGTGCTTCTTTTAAGTAAAAAGACAGTTCTTAGCTCAGCAAGGAAAAAAAGAATTATATGCTGATGATACTAAGATCTACCATAAGAACAAGCCTTCTGTCCATAAAATTATGCAGAAGACAAAAGAAATGCTTGCTAGCTTTGCTGTCGTACATTAAAATGCAGTATAGAGCCACTGTGAGAATGAGTGCTGAAAAGACACTAACTTACACGGTTCAGTCTACTCAGGGTTTCAAGTATCCTCCAGGGTTCCTGAAGCATGCCCCAAAAAGGACCACTGTACAGAGAATAACAAATGTGTAACAGCCTCTCCTACAGTCACCAAGCCACAATGCACAGGAAACGTGGAAAGTTCTCTCATGAAACAGACACAGCAACAGGGTCAGATCTGAGGTTGGTGACAGCAGAGAAGTGAGTACCCTAACGCTAATCAAGTGACTCTTTTCCCCTGTGGACACAATTATAAGTCCTAAAATCAATGAGGACCTCTTACTTAAAACAGGCATAGTCTGAGGTTGGTATAAAATAAGGACAAACTAGTGACAGGCCAAGGGCAAATAAACCAAACACTTTCTATCACTAATAAGGAATTTGCGTTTGCATTAAGCATACAACAGAATTAAAATGCAACAAGCTATAAAAATGGGATGATATTTAAGATGCTCCAAAAGCAAGACAAAATCAGCTTTCTGTTTAGATACTTTTCTAGATCAGGTACATGTGCCAGGTAAATCTCCCAACACCTCTGCGAGTTAAGTTCTTTTCTGATAATTAGAAAAGGTAGCTGAGGCATTTATAGCCAGTGGTTACTGGATTTAAAAAGAAAAAAAAAAAAAAGGCAAGCGCAAGAGTCTGAGTTCAATCCCTAGTTCCACCCAGGAAAAAAAAAAAAAAAAAAAGACCAGAAACAAGGCTAGGAATTATTATTAAAACCAGAAGTGTGGGCCCTGTACTTCTCTAGTTGAGTTATAAAGCTGAATGGAGAGGGCCAGAGAGATATAGCTCAGTAGAATAAGTGCTTGCCTGGCAAGTGCAAGGTCCTGAGTTCAATCCCCGATACCTCAAAAAAAAAAAAAAAAAAAGAATGGAGGTTAACATCCTGGAAAGTGGGAATTTATCAGCTTCACTCACTGTGTCTAGAATGCTGCACACAGTAGGCACCTGCACACAGGAGGTACTCAATGACACACACTGCACAAATGGGCCAGAAATGTCCTAACAAAAGGCAAAGTTGGGAAACTCAAGTGGTAACTCAAGAGCAAAGTTGGGAAGTGATTACAGTTGAGATTCTTACAATAAGTTTTGACCATGGGAATGCATGCACACTCACTTCCCAACTCAGGGAGGCATCGAGAAGCAAGCTCAATCCAAAGTGTGCAGGCAGGGGTGGCAACTAATGACAGGTATAATAATCAGAAGCCCATGGAAGAATGCTGCTCTCTAATCCTAAAACACAGATTAAGACATAAATGGGGAAAAGAAGAGCAACTGGTAGCACACAACTCCAACAGAAGACTAAATGCAGGTCCTGTTTAAAAGAAAAGACAGCTAGGCATGGTGGTGCATGCCTTTAAGCCCTGCACTCATGAGGCTGAAACAGGAACGTCACTGTGAGTTTAAGGCCAGTCTGAACGACACAGTGGGACCCTGTCTCAAAAAGCCAGTGGGGGCACAAAAGAGGAAGAACACCTATCTTGACACAGCTATTTTTTGGTACCTCCCTCCCAGGTCAGTGGAGGAAACCGGGTACTCCTGAACAGTCCTTTCTCTTTTGTGAGACACCCAGTCATGATGCCAGTCACTTATCATGTCCACAGCTTAAAGCAAGACCTCTCCAAAAGCTAAAGGCATTAGGGCTGTTCTGCCCATGAGGGTCAAGGTGGTTCCCCTGGGCCACATCCTAACCTCAGCTGGGTCCCAAGACTAGCTGTCAGTGGATCATGTCTGCCTGTCCCTGATGACTCCCTTTGCTATGTCATGTGGACGGACGTGGGTCACCTCAGAGAGAGTGGTGTCTTACTGGGACTCCACATGAAGAGAAACACACTCTCCTGAACGTCCAGTTAGTGTTTCCTTTTCAAGCTGCCAAGACACTGCTAGTGACACGAAGAGGGTTGGGAGCATGACCAGGGAAAAGTCAATCTAAAAAGAAGGTGTGATGACTAATCTGATCTCTGAGGTCCCCCTGAGATCTGACACTTAGGCTAAGGAAGTAAAGTCCCTGGAATATCTGGGAATTTGACATGGTGATTCTCAATTACTAGTACCTAGATGCTAGGTATCTAAAGGTGAAACCACAGTTCCAAACCAGGAGAAGTGTATGACACAGGGTGGTCAGTGCAGCCTCCCAGAGGCAGTGGGCAAAAACAGCTGCAATCAACTCCGCTTGGTCTTCACCAAAGTAAGGCAACCCCAGCTGAGAGGAGGTGGATGGCAGGGCACAGCCAACCACTCCAGGGTCCTTGAGGCCACCAATGAGGCTACAGGAGACTTCAGAAAGTGCATCCACTTCACCAGGTTGACACAAGTCTGGCAATATGGCCAAGGCACAGGCAGCCTAGATGATCACACTGTCCTGTGGCCAAGCGGAGTCTTGGGAGTTCCACTCATTCTGTCGAGTCAGCAAGGAAAAGCAGAAGTGGAGCTATGGCCTTGGTTGGGCAGGACTGGCCCCAGCAACAAACTTCCCACGCA
Source organism: Octodon degus (assembly GCF_000260255.1). Classification (NCBI taxonomy): domain Eukaryota; kingdom Metazoa; phylum Chordata; class Mammalia; order Rodentia; family Octodontidae; genus Octodon; species Octodon degus. The sequence continues at coordinate 4,396,346 of NW_004524699.1, read as the reverse complement.
AGTGACTGCCGCACAGCAGGAGAATGCGGGGCACAAGCACTAGAAGCCAAAAGACAGAGAGGGAACAGGAGGCAAAGTGGCTGCCCCAGCCTCTTTTCCCGGGTCTGGGCAGAAATCCTAAGCTGCACAGAGGCTCCCTGGGAGCAGGACTGCAGCCAGGGGCTGAGGACAAAGCCTCCTGCACTCACCGCGCTGCTCCCTCTCACACTGCCTCTAATAAGCACCACGTGGAACCTAAGAAAGGTCAAGGTGAAACAAATCAAATCAGATTCCAAAGGAAAACCCACAAACAATCTCAAAGGAAAGAGGGAGAGATGCGGAACCGTAAGGGTAATTCAATCCAAATATGTTTTACTGCACAAACAGGAACAGCTGATAGCATCAGTACTCTTTACTAAATGACACTAGGCACCCTGCCCTGAACTCGAAACTCAATGTTTCTAGGCAGATCCTCAGAATCACCCTGGGAAAGAGGTCTGATGTTCTCCTGTCTTGCTGTCTGAGGCCTTCCGACATAAGGTAACATGCCCAAGCCTCAATCCCACCAGGTGACAGGTTGATCATGTGAGAAAGTGCTCAAGTGGGGAAGGAACAATCAATTCACAGGGGCAATCACAGGGCCACCTATTTTGGGTATGCCTCAGAAGACTTCCCAGGGGAGGCAGCAACTAAGCTGAGCCCTGAATGACTAAGTTTTTCACACAAAGGAGATGGACAAATATGTGCAAAGACCCTAAGAGAAGGATTCTGGCCCTTGGGAAACACCATTCATCCAGCTGAATGCAGCTGGCAGAGGACAAGCAAGGAAGGTGAAGGGGTTTGCAGGCAAAATCACATCAGGTTCAGCATTTGCTTGCAAATACTCTGGTCCTCAGCAGCCCCTCAGGAAGAAAGTGTGCAGGGAAGGGACAGGGAAAGAAATGACTTAAGACTGGCAAACATTCTGAATTGTTGAAGCTGGGTCTGCAGAAGAATATGAAGGCCCCTGGGCTGGATCTCAGGGAGAGATCTAGCTTCCCAACAGTTAGGTGTCGAGGTGCAAAGAGGACAAGTGGAGCTGCAGAACAGACGTGCTGGCCTAGAGAAGGCAGAGCAACGAGAGTAAAACACCACAGTAACAGGCGAGCGGCTCCTCTCCCTCACAAATCAGCATGAAGAGGAGAACACAAGACTGGAAGGCACAGCGACGGATGCTCTCTGTACAGCACAATGGCAGGCTTCCTGTCGCTGCTTCTGGGTGTTTAGGACAATGACAGAGGATGACTTCCTTTACAGCCCATTGCGGGGACAAGAACGTGCCCTTGGGAAGCGCTACTTACAATCTATAGAAGGCTCGGGATAAACCACATAGACCTCATCAGTCCACAAAAAGCCAATGGGAGAGTGCTGGGAAGGGAATCGAGATGAACCCTGACACCAGAGTGGCCTGTGCAGGCCAGGCCTCAGGCTGCAGCTGGGAGTGACCCCGCTCTCTCGGAGAAAAGAAATGCAGGGGTCACAAGCCTGACTCCAGTAACAACATTGGGATGCTTCTCACAAAGCACAGCTAACAAGTAAATGTCACGAAGTGGAATTGGCCCAGTGCCTTGGGAGAGAAAGCACTGAAATTACAGGGGCATCGCTTGATCTCCATTCACATTTACACTTGGTGCATTGAAGAGGCCAGTGCTGCCTAGAGACTCTGTGAGGGAATTTTCCACTAAGGTCCTAAGGGCTGCTGCCTCTCTCTGGGTACTTTAGGGACATTCCTGGGTGGGAAGAGATGGACAGACTGCCCAACCAGTTCCCAGAGGGGAGCTCATTTCCATGTCTGTGGGGACACATCAGGAACGTCGCCAGACCTACGCAAGTCAGAGCTGGTAGGACCCTGAGATGTCATCCAAGTCTGCCAGGAAGGTCAGCAGAACCCAGGGCAAAGGCCCTGGCACGAGGTAGGACAACCAGACACCTGGCAGCCAGGGCCAGACACAGCTGTCAGGTACCCTCTGTGCAGCACCCCCCTGTGCCTCCCCTCTGCCTCTCACCACAACCAGCTGGTCCAGGTGCAGATGTGTCAGACTCTGTCATCCTGGCACACAACACTACACACAGAGGCACAGACGGGGTCGGCTCCTCACCCCAATCATAACACTGGCGATGCAGGGGATCAAACCCACCATTCTGACGCTACAGCCCCGCTTTAATGGGCACTGACTGCCACTGGACAGCATCCAAACATTTATTTTTAAATTGGTTTTTGTGTTCAAACCTTTTCCTAAGAAACAATGTTAAAAATCCCAAGCAGGCTCACATTTTCCCACCAGATAAACTACAGAATGGATTGGATGCCAAACTCTGGAAGGTCTTAGAGAATCCCAAAGTAGGAAGAATCCTATTTGGACATATGTCAGCCCATCTCGCCTCCTCCCTGGAAAGCCTCTCATACTTCCTTACAGTTTCATTTCTTTTTTCTTTTTTTCCTCTTATGGCTTCTCAATTCCCAATCCCTCGTCTTCCCTTCCAAGGTATATGAGGAAAAAACCCATGCATATACTAGTAGTGTTGCTATCCATGCTTAGGCTTCTTTGGAGACACAAGGCGCAAGCATCTTGAACTTCAGAAGAATATACCAAAGTCACAGGTGGGAGGCCTTGAAATAGAGTGAAAGTCACTGAAGGAAAGGCCAGGACAGTGCAGTCGTCTGTCCTCATCCTTGTTTTTCACAGCATGGGATCAGCCCCTAAGGAGTACTTACTCTGTCCCAGGAAAGGGCTCTACTTGGCATACTTCCTTCCAACCTCACAGTCTTCCTGAACTAGTCCCATATTACAGAACAGGAAACAAGACTCACAGTCATCCTCACAGCTACAAGGCAGAAGAGCTGGGCTAGGAGCCAAGGTGGTCCAGCTGTGGGGTCTCCGCACCTCATCCCAAAGCAATGCTGCCACCTCATACATAAGTATGCACACATGTACTACTGTTGTGCCTAACAGTCCTAACCACCATTTATTTGGCCCTAACTGCGTGTGAGTCAGCCTAATGCTTTTCTTCTTTCATGATACTGGGAACTGAACCCAGAACCTCACATCCACTAAGCAGGTGCTCAACTATCAAGCTATGTCCCAAGTCCTTCGTAATTCATCTTAGAGTCTTTGCTACAACCCAGCAACACAAATACTAGCATTATCCTCATTTTACTGATTCTCAAGAAGAATTTTCTGACTTGTTCAAGGCATCACATAAATGCAGAGCTAGACCAAAACACGGCAGTCTGGCACAGAATGTCCATCTAGCCTTTATGTTCCTGATCCTACTGTGTCTAGATATCTGCTAAGCTGGTTTTACATTGCTGTTTTTGCTGTTGGGCTATAATACTTTGTTCATTTTGTAATAGTTCCCATGGAATCCAGCTCTAGGGGTGGGCGGGAAAAGGAGGGTACAGGGTTCAAGGTGGAGCAGGCAGCTGATGCTACAGTCAAACCCACCATGTCAGCAAGTTCACTTGGGTGAGGAGCTAAGGTTAGGCTCAGGAGAAAGGGCGCCTATACCCACGGTATCGGGTACCTTGGCAACAAGCACAATCCAGAGCACTGCTTAATCCTGAAAGTCATGGTGAGTTTGGGGGAGCATTTAAGCAACTTTCTCTCCTATCATATTCAGATGAATCTGAATGAATTTGACCTGTGTCAGCTATGCAGAGGGAAGACTGAGTCAGGCCTGGCCTGGCCACGAAAAAAACAGAAACAAGCTATCGAGAACCCACAAAATAGAACCACCAGCCTCCAGAAATCACTCAGCTCTCTCAAGCTGGTTTTCTCATGCTGTCAACTCAACAGTTGCCACAGAACACCTGGTGTCAGGTGCAGTGGCTCAAATTAGCCTGACCAGTGAACTCCAAGAGACATCTACCAGGTCCTAACTGTAGCAGTCCACACAGCACCCCAGGTGACAGGCAACAGTGCTGAAACTGCTGACCTCAGCTCTCCAGGAGTGCTCATCAGTCCACCAACAGACCTCACCCTGGCTTCCAAATTGCCTCCTGGAATCCAGCCCTGGCCCCAGCACACCATCTCAGAAGTTTCTCGTACCTATAAATAGCACAACTAGATTTCTCAGTAATGACTGAAAGTGGAAAGGCCCTTATCATGCTTCATCAAAAATACAAGCAAGCAAACCACAAAAGGGGTTATAAATTAAAAATTCAACACAAAAAGCTTTATTTTTCATTCATTCAGCGAATTTTAATTGCATGCTTATTGTGTACCATGTACCTTGCTAGCACTCCACACAGGGAACAAGACAGACACAGTACCTCTCCTCTGGGATTTAAGGTTTGCCCTGAAACAAGGACAAGTTCCCTTCAGAAAAGGATCAGCACTGCACTATAAAACAATTCCAACCCTCGAAGCTCCAGGATGCAAAACCAGGGTGTCTTCAGGGAGGGATGCGGGAGACAAATGTCACAGTAACTAAAGCTAGGGAGTAGGGAGATTTGGAGAAAAACTCAGGAGGGCAGAGTGGAGTAGATGTCTTCAAACTTTCAAGTGCTTCCTCCTGAAGTCAAAAGCTGCTCTTAGGGCACGCCTGCAATAAGGGCCGGGGTTCCATCCCCAGGCCTGCTGTGCCGGCCCCACCCCTGAGGTGCACTGAGATGTCAATAGACTGGGCATGGTGGCACACAGCTGTAATCCCAGCTCTTAGGAGGCTGTTAACAGGCGGATCACTAAGAGTCTGATCTAGTAGTGGGACCCTGAACACTCTGTAGACCCTTCCCTAAAATATAAAAAAAAAAACAACAGCAAAAAGAGCACTTTAGGGGCCGGGGAGATGGCTTAGTAGAATAAGCGCTTCCCTGGCAAGTGCAAGGGCCTGAGTTCAATACTGGTTCCAAGAAGAAAAAAAAAGCACTTTACTCTGGGTCCATTTTCCAAACCCAGCAGAAAGTGGCACTTTCAGGGTCTCTGCCGCCTCCGCTATCATCAAGGAGAGGTGAAATACTGGTCTCCAGGCAAATACAGTCATACATCCTCATGTTCAACTGACTGCTAACCAAAAACACCCTGTCTACACTAAAAAAGCACAGTCACTTTTCCTTCTTACTATTCCCCAAACAGTACAGGGCAGTAACTATTCACACCGCACGGACATCGCATCAGATGCAGGAGGTCAGGTCGGTGACTTGAAGTACACAAGGGAAGCAGCACAAGTGGAACACCCTGGATGTCCCAGCTACTGGGGGGCTGAGGGGTGAGGATCACCTGATCTCATGAGTTCCAGACCAGCAAGATCCCAACTCAAAAAACAAAAGTGAAAAAACTATACGGGAGGATGTGTGAAAGTTGTACGCAAACACTGCACCATTTTCCGTAACGGACTCCAGTATCTGCGTTTTCTGACGTCCTGGAGAGAAGGAGGAGACCACTGAGAGCAGCCCTCCATGGACACCAAGGAGCAATGTTACGCAGCAGCCTTCTGCCCCAAACAAACGAGCGAAGTCAAAGCTGAAAATAAAAGCCTGGTGACAAGACGCTGGAAACCTGGGAAAACGACCTTTAAGACATGTTCAGTCTAGTGCAAAGCATCTACAAATAATAAGTGATATGAAGTCTACATTGACGACTTTACAGCAAGGACAGCATTGGCACCAATTATTTTGGGGGCTAGTCAAAGGAACTTGTCATTCCTCCACAGAACAATGACCTAAAATAGGTGCCGAGTAGTTAAAAGCTAAATTCTTTCCCGGTTCAGAATGGAAAAAGTGCTGCTCCCAGCAAACTGACATCATTTCACTAAATTAGATTAATTTTTAAATGTGTTATTCTACCAATTATGCCAACTACCATGTAATTAATATGCCAACTGACTTGACAAAAATTATGAAAATCCCCTGAAGAAAATAGCTAGTCATTAGGCATGCATGAGACTCTTCCTTGGTCAACTGCTGATAAAACAGCAAGTTCACCACGTAAGGGCAGCATCAAAGCCCTTCCCACATCCTTCCATTCTTAGCCAATAGCACGGAGAGCTGACACTGGCAAGTTACCCCCAACTTCACTCCACATATTAATGCACTCGCTGGTTTAAATTCTTTGAGGGTAAAGTGATGAATGGTAAAAGCTCTGGCAATTAAAAAGCTCTTTTCATTTGTAGGCGAAGCGAGATAAACACATATAATTAATTGTTTTGCTTCCTCCGTGTCACCAGCTGGAAATTAGAATACTGTCTTATTTCTGGAGGCTACTTCTTGAATTTATTACAGAAATGTACATAACAAGGTAAAACATTACCCAGGTTTTCCTCTTTTCTTTCTGGATTTTAGGGATTCTTACTATCTACCTTAAATCCTTCCCCCAAATCAGGTGCCGTACGAATAAGCACTGGTCACACGGGACATCCGTCATCTACCATCACAGATGATAAACACGCTTTCTCTGCAGCCCTCCTCTGAGCAGCTGCCTCACCCCTGAACACAGCTGCAAGGCCATGAGCTGGTAGCACACAGCCTCAGCAGGAAAGAATGCAACACTTGACTAGTGCTATCTGCCCTGGAAAGAGCAAGGACTTAAGGACCTATAATACCATGTATTAGGGGCCAGGGAGATGGCTCAGCGGAATAAGCGCTTTCCTGGCAAGCACAAGGGCCTGAGTTCAATCCCCGGTTCCGCAAAAAAAACACAAAAAACAAAAGAAAGAATTTCAAGCCCTAATACCATGTATTTGTCAACTTCATCCTTTGTTAGATCATTACAAATGTTTTAAAAAGGAATATAGATGGAACGAGTAAGATGTATAAGTTCAATGTACTGTAAGTTGTTTCTAGGAAGCAACCAAAAGGGGGAAGAATGTGTCCTTGGGTTGAAAACCTTAAAACTGAACCAAGCATTGAGTTTTAGAGGAAAAAGCAATGACCTCAGTCAGGAAACCCAAACTAGTCCACTGGGGTGCTGTGAAGAGGCCAGCCCACTGGGCCTCAGTCTGCTGGCTGTCACCTCAGAGGCTGATCTCCTGCCTGCTCTCATTGCTGGCACACAGGAAATGAAAGCACGGTCACTGTGCAGACGCTTCACCAGGCAGGCCCAGGGGAGGCCACCAGTCTCGCCGCAGGGGATACACACGCGTGTATCGTTATATGTGCTGTTCAGCTGCAGTATCCCCAAAGCAAGACGTTCCATGTAAACATTTTTTCCTTTAATACAATTTCTTTTCCACTTTGGGATAAAGGTGAGGTCTAAGAAATAGCTGCACAATTAAATTCAGTGAACAAGTAAACCACCATCATTCAAAATCACTTCAACGTAAAAGTAGTGACTGTTAGTTTTGAGATTGGCTTATATACTCCCAACGCTGAAGTCCTTGTTGCTCTAAGCTTTAAGAACTTTATCCACGTGACATATCAAGATGTTTTTACTGTCCTAACACCAAAAAGCAAAACTTTGTACAAGGAGTCTAACCAGAAATAAATCACCAGGCACTGACCAAATTCTAGCCACATACCAGGTAACCTTTCGAGTAGGTGACCAAGATTGCTTCTGGGAAAAGCTGCGAGGGCAGGGCTGTCTGCTGGGCTGGGACAGTCCCACGCCTGGCTTGACAACTGCAAGAACATCTCTGCTTTTCTGTCTGCCCTGTTATGGTTCGGACATGTTTAAACACCAAGGTTTATGCATTGAAAACTTTGGCCTTAGAGCAGCACTGACAGTGCAGAGCCTGTTCGAGACAGGGCCTGACAGGAGATCCTTAGGTCAGCTGGGGACACTCAGAAAGAGTGCAGGACCCTGCCTCTCTGGCTTCTTGTCTAATGGGACCTCCTCCCCCCACATGCACTCTCGTTGCTGTGACACCAGCCACCCCAAGGTCCTCACCAGAGTCAAGCCAATGCTGGCGACTAGCCCTTGAATCTCCCAAACTATTAGCTCAATAACCCTCTTTCCTTTGGGCAGGTAGCTGGCTGTAATAAAAACGCGACTCATCCAGCCCCTGCTTGGGAACTGCCCCTTTCACTCCAAGAAGCATCCCTGCTTGTGCTTCAGGTGACCTGAACTAAGAGTTTCCCCCCAGGGATTCAATGAGTCATCTCTGGGACACCTGCCTAGCAGGGCCACAGTCATTTCTCAAGGTCTGATGCAGACACTAGGAGAACTCCAGGCAGATGTCGACAACAGCTGAGGCATCTTTTCCAGCATTTGGAAAATATCAGAACAGAAAGCCTCAAGCAAGAAAGGAGGTTTCTGCCACATCAGCTGTGTCCCCTGATGATCCCCATGAGCTCGGCCTCACACCAGAACCCCCTTGTACAGTTTAGTTCTTTGACCCAACGAAGTCTCTTCCAAACTCCTAGACTTAACTACTAGATTAAAATGAGTTTCGACATGGGCAGCTGGAAGATTGGGGTAAAGACTTTAGGCTAAATCTAGCCATTTAAGGTTCAAGTTAATTCTTCAATATCTGAGGACAAACCGTCCTCTTTCTGAATCAGCTCAGCTTCCAGGGTTCTACTTCAAACCAAAGAACACTAAAATACCCCAAAGGTAAATTCAAATAAAAATCCCTGCACACCAGAAAAACTAAAAAGGCTCATGTTTCCTCCAAGACCTAAGGGAAAAAAGGGATGGACAACAAGGGGACAGAGCAGCTCAGAGCCAGTAACTGCAAGAGCGGTGATCTCTAGGGAGTGATGAAAACTGCTTTCAAAATTGTTCCTAAGTATTTTCAAATGCCCTATAAACAGGAAAACACACATACAACAACAGTTAATAAACAAAAGGCACTCATAAGAAAATAAAATGTTTCTAGGCTTAATGAGCCTAGCCGTTCCTGTTTTTAGGCTAATTCAGCTTTGCTCTCAGGGCTGTCCTGAGGTCTAAGTCATGGGGCTGTCAGCTGACAGACACTATGAGTATCAAATTCTAGAGAACATGTTGGGAACGATCTTCCTCAGATGGAGTCTAAGGTACTAATTAGACAGTACTCCAACAGACAGCACTCTGGTGACGTGCTCCCATTACAAGGTAATAACAGGAAAAAAAAAAGTGAATGACTCAACATTTAGATCATCAGTCCTTCACCTTCTGGGAGCCAAATACCTCTGAAAACCTGATGAAAGCGAGGGCACCTTCCCAGACAAAAATGTACATAGCACAATATACCTCATATAGTAGCAAGAGGTTCATAGAAGCTGCTCCTAACCTGTATTCAGTTTAAATATACCTGACTTAAAATTCTTTTAAAAATTAATCCTCAAAGTGTTCAAAGTAGCTTACAAGGATATTCTAAAAATCCAGAACCTTTAAATCCATGCTGACTCGAAGATAAGCAACGAAGTGGTGGAGGACGTTGCTCTCCACGGCACAGTGCTGGGCTAGCTGCATGGCCCCGGATTTAGGCCCCAGTGAGGCAAACATAAGTCCATGAATAAATACGCAAAGAATGTAAAAAGAAACAAAAGCTGACCCTCACTTGCTACCCATGTGGGAGATAAGCACATGTGGCTTCTGCTCCCTTCATGCCACTTAGGACGGCCCGTACCTTGTTGGACCACTTGTAGGCCTGCAGGAGCTGGCTGTAGAGCGGAGTTTTGTCTTGCACTGGATCCAGGCTCAACAGCCCGCTGTTGTGGAGAGGGTGGTTCTCAGACGGCTTGCCCACCAAGTTGCTCAGACGCTCCAGCTCACTGAAAAACAGAGCACATAAACCTGAGCCTGCCTCATCAAGCACACCAGCCAGCGGCTGCTCATCAAAGCACACACTGGAAGTGCCTTAAGAAGAAGTATCTTCTGAATGAGTGGTAAAAAAGACCAGGAACAACCAAGGAAAATCCTAACTTGGAGTTTAATCTCAATTTAAAACAGAACTCCCTGGTGCTGATCCAAAGGAGAAAAAAAAAAGTTGAGAGTACAAGAATCAGTAAGACTCCTAAAATCAGGATTTAACAACTCGAATTAGTCTCTGCAGGGGAGGAGACTTTCTGGGATCTTGCAATGTGGCGCAACACTGCCGCTCACAAAGGGTTTTCAGACCCACGTGCAGATCACTACATTTGGCAGAACAGCAAGTACCTGAATAAATGATGATTATTTATCATCCACACAGGGATAGACTTTGTACATGACGCCTCACAGATGGTAAAACTTAGCAAAACAAAGAAGAGATAAAATAAACAAATGGGATGGGAAGACACCACGGAGGGGGTTGTGTCAAACAAACGCTTCAGTCTAGCAGCAAAACTCTGGAGAAGCTCAGGAAAGTGAGCCAACTGTAAAAGCACATTCCGCAGGCGCGTTCTGAGGGGCCAGCCCCCGACTGCCAACAAAAGAGTCTCTTTCTGAACAGCTCATGCTACATTCTTTTCAGAATCTTCAGCCATCTTCTTGCCACTACAGTACAGAGATTAAAGAAGGCAAGGGGTAGTGCCATTATTTAAAGTTTCTAAAAACAGTAAAGGGTTTTGACATCCTGAACATCAAAAAGAGAAGCAGGCCAGGGACATAGCTCAGTGGCACAGCACCTGCCTGGCAAGTGTGAAGTCCTGAGTTCGATTTCCAGTACCAAAAAAGAAGCAAATCCAGAGAAAATGGACATGTAAATGAGGAAAACACTGCCATGGCTCCTCAAGCAGGGAAAGTAATGACTGGTGCTTGGCACGGCACCCACAGGCAGCCACTGGATGCGGGAACTGAGGAGGGACATTTGACCGCCACCTTTGCCATCCTACCTCTTCTTTTCACCTGGCTACTGAGGAGACCAAGTTGCAAAAAATAACTGAGCTAAGGGTGTGATTCAGTGGTACAGCACTTGCCTGGCAGGCCCAAGGCACTAGGTTCCATCCCCAGCACTAAATGCATAGGATCAGCAGCTCACCAAATACCTTTCCTACTAAGCTCGGTTCTGAGAAATAAAAGCAAAAATCCTGAAATTCTAACCTTCCTGGTAGAACTAACTCTCCAAAGGAAGGAAAGGCAAATTCAGGACGTGGGCAATCAATAATTACCTATTGTGTGCTAGACTTTTACGGACATACTCTTATTTAATTCCTACAATAAAACTTATGAAGTAGAAGTAAAAAAGGCAAGATTTGTAGGACAGAAGAAAACGTACAATCCAGACCTTTAACAAACCACAAACCAAGAACTGGGAAAGGAGACTAAAGCATAAGCGATTATTTTCATTAACAGATACGAGAGACTAGGTTTCTACTGAGAAGAACTGAACGAACGTTGAAAGTGAAGTGACAGTTTTGAGCCAGTGGCTTTAGTAGGGGGACAGCCAGATCAAGGCCTGTTTTGTCTCGCTAGGGAGCGAGGTGAGGTGGAGCTGATGAATTCCAGGCTGGGGGGCGGGGACCTGGGCCCATCAGATCCAGGCCCTGGTCTGGGCAGTGCTGATCTGGACCGTCACTACAATCTGACCACACACAACCGGGCCCAGAGGGCCCACAGGTGAGAAACCTGCTGGGCTCCGCCAAGTGGAAGTTCCCGGCAAGAGCGCGCCCCCTCGCCGGAGCGGACGACCCCGGCCGGGATGGAGCACGGCAAAGGAGGCGGAGCGCACGCACGCGAGAAAGCGGGGCTAGGGGGGAGTCGAGCGAGGGGTGGAGAGCACGGAAAAGGGGGGACGCCGGACCGCGAAGCCTCGCGCGGGGTTGCAGCGGGTCGTGGCACGGCGCGAACAGGGCGGGCCCTCGACCCCAGCCCCGCCGCCGGTACCTACTTGAGGTCCCGGTTGACCGAATGCAAGTTGTCCTGGAAGTGCGCAATGAAGGCCTTCTCCCGGCCCTCCAGCGTCTCCTTGTTCCGCATGCCATCCTTCAAGCAGTCGAACACCCTGCTCACGCTGGAGCGCAGCGCCTGGATGGCACTGATAGCCTGGGCAAAGGCCTCCAGGTTCACGCCGACGCTCAACACGTCCGCCATATTGCCGCCACAGCCGCGGGCGCTCCGCAGTCGGCCCCACGAGCAAACCGGCGCGCGAGTTGATGACGTAGCCGCGGTGGCCGCTGGGAAACGTAGTGCGCACGCAGCTTCTCGGGCAAACAGGGTGTCCACTCCGACAAAAGGAATGCCTGGGCGGGGAAAGGGAATCTCAATTTGAGGAAGTCAGCTGCGTTTCCTAGCGCATAATGCTTTGCTTAATGACTTGCCTCTCCCCGGGGTAAAGGCTTCAAACATACTGAATAAGGTGAGTTTGCATTCCCATAGAAGCTGGAGACAGGGGGAATCCCTTCCCTGCAATAGAACTACAATCAATATGTATAGAAAGAATGATGGAATTTGGCAACCACTGGAATAATTGACGCAGGTAGGAATCAATAGCTGCTAGTAGGCAAAAGCATGAAAGTGTGACAAGAATAGCAGGATATTTACGTAGTCTCAAAGTACCTCCCCCAGCATACTTATTCATTAAGAAGGGGGCAAATCATTCAGTCATCTCACAGCTAGGCCTGAATCTAAGTGAATTGAAAGCAGGGAGATGTTTGCATACGCCTGATCAGAGCAGCATTATTCGCAGTAGTCAAAAGGTGGAAGGGATGTGCAGGCAAATAAAATGTGGTTTATCCATGCAAACACATATGATCCAACTTAAGAAGGAAGAATATTCTGACATGCTCCTCGCTGAAATTTGAGTAAGGCCTGTGGATTCCTTTAGAGTATTTTATCGGTAACATATCATGGATGAAATCTCAGGACGTTATGCCAAATGAAATAAGACAGTCGCAAAAAGACATGCCGTAGAACTCCATTTACGTGCAGTACTTAGAGTAGTCAAAATCATACAGACAGAAGTGGAATGGTGGCTGCCAGCTCGGTGTTCAGGGTAAAGCTCACACATAGCAAGAAAACACATGGCAGAGAGGGTGTGGGAAAAAGCTTGAGATTTAAGCAAAATTAATAAATATTGGCCCAATTTGGCTTTATGGAAGTTCTAGATATTCTCTAAACTGTTTATCTGTCTTGTCCACTATGGACAAGTTTCTGAAATTGTATTATGTTATTGGAGAGGATCTCCCAAATACTCTTTTTTTTTTTTCTTTATTTTTGAAGGACATAAGCACACACTTTATTTTCAAAGGACTATATTCTGTTTCCTTCTTTTTTTCTTTTCACCTTTCCCCCATCCCATTTACTCTTTCCTTCGGAAATGTTACTGTCCATTTTCTAAAAGCTATTGTACATTTTGGCTTTTATTCACTCTATTAACTTCTTCCTTTTTTTTTTTTTTAAACCAGGGATTGAACTCAGGCCCTTGCACTTGCTAGGGAAGCACTTATTCCACTGAGCCATCTCCCTGGCCCCTATTAACTTCTTTTTTTTTTTTTTTTTCTCAAAATTTTATTGATAAACAGATAGCAATGAGACAGTTTCAAATCAAATCGGAAGTACA
>NW_004524699.1:4370404-4379182 GCF_000260255.1 Octodon degus | reverse complement strand
TGCTGATTTTATCACAGTAGCCTTGTAGTATAATTTCAAGTCAGGAATAGTAATGCCACCTGCCTTCCCAAGTCCTCTTGTTCTGTCCTTAGAAGAGTTGAGCACGCTTGGAGAAGAGAAGATAGGGGCCTAAGAAAGGCACCATGGTGACCCTGCACCTCCCTTGTGCCAGTCAGGAAGAGCCCCTGGAGAAGAGAAGATAGGGACCTAAGAAGGCACCATGGTGACCCTCCACCTCCCTTGTGCCAGTCAGGAGGAAGAGCCCCTCTAGGCCTTCTGGGGCAGTAGTAAGACCTAGTTGTAGGAAGCTGAGGGAGGAAGATTTCAGGCAGATTGTAAGTGGCTTACTGGGCACAGACTTGGCAGTGTTCTTTGGTTGGATGGCGGTGATGGTTTGCACAGCGCTGTGAGTGGACTTAATGCCACAGGACCAGGCACTTGCATGGTAAATTTTACCACTAGTTCAAATTTAGTTATATTAAAAAGGAGGATGGAATTGGGACTTCACAGTGGGGAAGCTGACAGACACAGGCTTACCCAAGAGGTCAAGGTGAATGTCGCCAGTGTTGGGATACATTGTGTACTTCCTGATATGGTGCACGGAGAAGCGAACAATGAGAATTCTGTGACATTCCTACCACAAACGTAAACCTGACTCTATTCAGGACGTAAGTCAAGCTCCAACTGGTGACATTCAACAAAATAACTGACTTGCCTTTCAAAAAACAATAGCTGTAACATGAAAAGTAAGACTGAAGAATTGTTCCCTATGGAGAGAGACTAAAAAGCCAGGCATGGTGGTGCAGCCCTGTAATCCTAGAACTCAGGAGGCTGAGGCAGGAAGATCATTGTGAGTTCCAGACCAGCCTGGGCTACAAAAAAAAATTTTTAATGTATTTAGTACAGGGTCTACAGGATCACACTACACAGTTGAGACTCATAGTGATCCACCTGTTTTCAGCCTCCCAAGTGCTGCCCAGAGTCAATCCCCCATCTCAGCGTGCCCCAGGGTGGGGCTGACACTGCATGCCAAGATTAAATCTTGGTCCCTGTGCCTGCCTCAGCAGGCGCTTTAGTCCACTGAGCTATTTGGCTGGCCCTCCGGGATACAAAATGAGCTCAACCCCCAGCCTGAACTGCACAGTGAGACCCTGTCTCAAAAAGACAAAAAAAAGAAAAAGAAAAAGAAAAAAAGAAAGAAAAGAAAAGAAAGGAAAGAGAGAGGGGAAAAACCACAAGAGACACTAAAGAGACAACAACCCAATGCAGTGCATGATCTGGGATTTCCTGCTGCTGCTGTGGTTGGGGCCATTGATAAAGTCCAAGCGCTGTAGATCACTTGAGAATATTTTATCAATGATAATCTTAGAGTTTTAATTGTAGCTATAGAGGAAGACATCTTTGTTCTGGGGGCATATCTCAAGAGCTAAAAGAGCATCTTTGTATCTTTAAGAGAAAAAATAACATGAATATGTTTATTTAAAGAGAGACAGATAAGCAAAACAGTAAAATGTTAACAGATATGGAATCTGGATGTCGTGGTGTGTGTCTAGTTGTCCCCCCAAAACCTCATGCAGTCATGGGCAGACTTCTAGACTTCATGATTAATTCATGGTCCAGTGCTGGGGTCACACCCATGAGTTCATGGGTGTGAGTGCTGCTGGGATTATGGGTGTGAGTGCTGCTGGGATTATGCGTGTGAGTGCTACACCCACCCTGGGGCAGATAGCCTGAGTGCAGCTTATGGGAGACAGACTTGCTCTCTGTAGCCACTGTTGCTGCTACTCCCCTTGCTCTCCTGCCCTCCGCCACGTGCCACTCTGCCTTGGAGCCAGCTGAGTGTGGACTGAAACCTCCACTGACTGTGAGCTAAATAAACCTTTCCTTCCTTCATTTTAGGTGTCAGGTATTTGTCCCAGCAACAAGAGGAGAGTAACTGAGACACTGGGTGAAGGGTATACAAAACCACTCTGTGCTATTTTTGCAGCTGTAAGTTTGAAATACTGTCATTGTTTTAGGTGACTTACTGCTTTAAGGAACTAGGTAAATACCAACATAGTGCAGATGGCAAGAAAACTCTTCAATTCTATCAGGCTATGCTGACCAGGAATCCACTTTCTCAGTAATCCACACTTCCACTTACCCCCATTCACTGCACTGTCACTGTCCACTAGTTTGGGGACCATAGCGATAAATTTTCTTTTTTTTTGCGGAACCGGGGATTGAACTCAGACCCTTGTGCTTGCCAGGGAAGCACTTATTCCACTGAGCCATCTCCCCAGCCATAGCGATAAATTTTCCACAAAATTTGGACCTTGATTGGTCCCAGTGAGAAAGCATTTATATAATTTAAATTAATTCGTGGGCCCTTGTGCAAGAAGTCTCCTTTACTGACTTGAGTTTATCAAGTTGCTTTTATTTCCCGATTTCAACCTCATGTTTATGGTGTTGCTGTTTATAGTGTTTCTTCAGGGGCGGTGGTGAGGTCTGCAGAAAACGGCCAGCTGTAGAACTTTTACCCAACTTATTGATCCTACTTGAGCCTCGGGGTTTTTTTTTTTACCTGTGAAACAGGACTGGTAATAATACCTGGCCTCATAAAATAACCGTGTGCTTTAATAAGACCTCACAGGGAAAAGCTTTTTAAATGATGCTGGCCATGCCATAAAAACTCAGAAAACCATGGCTGTCAGAAAGTGTCCCCGACTATCCCACTGGAGGATTCTGCACACAGAATGCAGCAGAAATTAGCAAGGGGTCTCTTAGTTCAAATTATCTCTAATAACAGGAGTCTGTTGATAACAGCCTGTTAATTAACTGCATCCTATAATTCTTATTTTGGGTGGACTTTTTATTTTTTTATCTCCTTTGGGATATAGCTGGTTTTACAGTTTTTGTAGGAAATATTTCTTGAACCTTGAAAAGTAAAAGAAATCAAAGTAAAGAAAAATCTCTATCATTGCCACCTTGTTTGGAGTTTTAGCTTTGGCACATTTATTTTTCTAGGGAAAGACCAAGGGAGGCAAACTTTATTATCATGTTTACTTACGTTTCAGGGGTCCACGCAGGATCAGAAAATGTGGTCTGTGTTGCGTACCTCGTCCACAAGGGGGAAAAATGAATCAGTCTGTTTCTGCTCCCCCATATGTCCTTGTAAAGCATGAGGTTGTGCATAGTGTTGGGGTTCAAAGCCCTCAAGATGCCCAAATGTGAACCTGCAGTAAATATCAAGCACACTTGGGTTTCCAATGCCAGGAATGTGACGGATGCCAACTGGAAGTGTACGGAAGGACGGAGCTGCTGTTTGCTGTGCCTTCGTGGAGCCTCGCTCCAGGTCACCCCATCTCTCTGCGCAGGCAGGGCCTGCGCCTCGGCTCGCGCAGCCCCCCATCTCTCACCCCTCCCCCACGCCTTCCTTTGTCTGCCGCCCTGATTCAGTGGTTAGACTCTTCTCGGTGCAATAAAGTACAAATAGACTTCGCTTGCACAGTCGTTAGTTTGCAGGATTTCTCTGTGGCTCCCCTCTTCTGGGAAACTCAGAAATTGATCAGTGGAAATACACATTTCCCCTGAACCTAGTAAGGAGTCTTTTATCACGTCAATGGCAAACTTTTCATTTTGGAAAGGAATGGACAGGGGTTCTCAGAGGTGTTGTAAATTCTTGAGAATGTTGGCACTTATATGCTTACATCTGGGGGAGATATAAATTATTTTAAAGGAGTTCATTTTGAGCAATATCGGATTTTAATTATTACGATCCTGTGTTTGGGTAAAAGGCAGCACCCTGCTGCTAATATCTTCCAAAATGAACAAGCCATGAGCTTGACAGTATCAGCTCAGGAGTATTAGAATGAGCAATCAGTGCTAAAGTTGTCAGTATTTAATTAAAATCTGCTGTGACTCCCATCTTATTCGGAGAGCATGTGGTTTAAGCATTCAGACTGAGAAAACATCCTCATCAATTAATAATTATTGAGGATTCACTAGCTGCAGAACAATGGGCCAGCCCACTGGCTGGCTGGCTGCATGTCACTGGACAGATTTAACCAGATCTGCCACCCATAAACCACAGGGTCACTCGGCCGCCTGTTGTAACCAACACAGCGCAATGCAGAGGACACTGTGGGCCAGGTGGAGGGGTAAACTGAGGCAGCGTGCTGTCCTGGGGGCCTCACCAGCATTCCCGTTACTCATTCAGTAAGTACACAGTGAATGGGCCCAACATTTTGCTAAGCAGCTGGGGAATCAATAGCACAGCCAGCTGTCTGGTCTAGCCCACTACAGAGTGCTGAAAATATCTGAGGTGACTTCTCTGTTCCTCCACATTTTCCTGGTCCAGGCTCAGGGTATCAATCACACTTACGTAACTCAGAGTCAGATTTATTATAATCAGTCGAAAGCCCGTGTGGTAAAGAATCCTCTTTTGCTCTCTTCTGACCTTTTTCCTTTTATTTCCTATCATGATTTTGATGAGATGCTGATGACAGTGATGACCAGGAAGACAAAGACCGAATTGATTGATCTCAAAAGCAAAGGAAGTCCTGGAAATTTGCCTGGACGGGGTTCCTAGGCACAATCCTCCCTGATGTGTGCACTTGTAGCTAGAGAATAAGGAAGTGGGTCCCCCTGCCCTAACAATCCTAGAATATAAGATCAAGAGGAATTTGTTAATCAAGAGGAAGGAAAGAAAGAACCATTAACTGGGAATATTGATTACAGCCACTGTGCCAGGATTTCTGTGCTCCTGAAATTGCCCAGCAACATCCACCCAATAAGAGGACTAATAAGCCAAAAGAAACCTTCTCGTCACAGCTTCGCAGGGGAGACAGGGACAAATGGAACAAGGAACACAGTGAGGGTCAAGTGCAAGGTAAGAGAGGTACATGGATAATTTTGAGTCCTGAGAGGGTACCCTAGACACTCCCTATGGAGAGGAGGCCTGAGCCTCATCCACCAAGCTAAACTGGGGCTAAGCACGTGATGGGACGGGTAGAAGGGGGCCGGCTCCATGTCTCCTTCAAGGGCACACCCTCAGTGACCTAGCGTTCTGCTGTGCGTCGCCTGCCAAAGCTTCCACCTCCTTCCAAAGGCACCACAGACTGTACTGCTGGGGATCTCTGGGGGATATTCCAGATCTGAACTAGAGCAGTGTTTGGCCAATAGATGTAGCAATGTCCAGCTAGGGAGAAAGTATCCAACCTGAGAAGTAAGAGACCAGAGGAGCAGGGCAGACCTCCACCTGCCGGACAGCCAACAGAGGACCACGCACGAGCCATGCGCTCCCCATCACAGGAAGCCAGGAGGTGTTTTAAATATTTTAGTAAATTATTGATTGCCCATTTGGATGTTCACTTAATCAACCACTGAGCATGTTGTTAGGGGCCTCCACTTTCCACCATGTTCATACGTAATTAAGTACAAACCATCCTGGGAGTGGACCCTCTTACCAACACATTAGGTGAAATCAAAGTGGAACAGAACACACGTTGCTTGTGCAGCCTCAACCGCAGCCTGTAGGAGGGAGGAACTGCCCTCTCAATCTATTACTGAGTTATGTGGCTGGTGCATTTTAATCTCAACCATTGGTTGCCCTTAAATGAAGCTACCGAACCTGGAGCCCTCCCCCAGAATGAGGAGAGGCTAGGGCACGTGGGACATCAGCACTAGGGTCTCTGTCACAGGAGCCCCCTAATCCTCAAACCACACCTCTTCAACTCCCCCACCCCCAACTTAACCAGGGAAGGCACAGGAGACACCAGCAAAGAGATGAGCTATTCACGTAAAGCTGGACTTGTCTAGTTTTAATAGGCTGCCTCATTTTTTCCTACTACAAAATACATGCTTATTTTGAAGATTTGGAAGCCATGGAAAAACACTGCATAAGAAAATAAAGTTGTGCAAAATTCTACCACGCAATACTTTGCTAACTCACACTCTCCTTTTTTTTTTTTTTTTTTTAATGTATTTAGTACAGGGTCTACAGGGTCTCTCTACACAGACTGGACTCATAGTGGTCCTGTTTTCAGCCTCCCAAGCACTGGGATTACAGGCATGTGCCACCATGCCCAGTCTCAGTTGCCATCTCACTGTGCCCCTAGGGCAGGGCTGGCACAGCATGCTGGGGATCGAACCCCAGTCCCTGCTCTGCCTAAGTGAGAGCTTTAATCTGCTGAGCTATTTGGCTGGCCCTCACACATTCCTTTGGACGTGGAAACCATTCTAGTGTCTGACTTCCATTTTAAATAATAGAGCTTACATACTTTGCCCACCCTAAAATACTCTTCTAAAGCATCATTTTTAAATTGTGAAGATTAACTCGGATACCTAATTAAACTATACCACCTTAAAATATCATTTTAATGAATGTCTTGAATCCCCATCACTGACCACTTAGGTTTGCTCCCTGAAGCTCTACAGCATCTTAACTTGCAAATCTTGGTGTAATGTTAATGCATTCCTTGTGCTTAATGTCTGTTCACCATTCGAACAGAAAAAAATGCTTCGCGTAGATAGGGATGATGGTACGGAGAGCCAGGAGCCCGGATTCCACCTCACTGGTAGTGCCTGTGCATTCTTGGGAGGCAGCTGGTGACAGAGGTGGAGAGCACAAAAGAGTAGGAAGACAGGCAGGCAGGCGGGCAGGCGGGCAGGTAGGCGGGCAGGCAGACACAGACAGACAGACTTTTCTGCTTAATCTTGGCTCTGCCTGTTACACTGTGATTCCATTAGAGAAGTCTGGCTGCACCTCACACAAAAAGCAAAAGTGGTTTAAATAAAGGAGGGCTCGCTGGGCTTGCGTGGTAAGTGCTTGGGGGAACATCACGCAGGAATGAGGCAGTGGCCCATCAGGGACTCTGACGCCGCCCGGTACTCATGAGTCTGTCCCACCACCCATAACGTCAGCCTCGTTTCTCTCCTTTCCTGGTTGAGGGATGGGTCCCAACTGTACATTAGAAACAGGAAGAAAGAGGAACACAAAGGACAGCACCTGCACACGTCTCCTTAGACCTCTGTCTGCAAAGGAAGCTGGACAACTTAGCTGGGAGTTTTAGCCCTCTTTTTGGGCTCTGTGAGCATCACTGTCCAAAGGAAATGAAGTATA
Source organism: Octodon degus (assembly GCF_000260255.1). Classification (NCBI taxonomy): domain Eukaryota; kingdom Metazoa; phylum Chordata; class Mammalia; order Rodentia; family Octodontidae; genus Octodon; species Octodon degus. The sequence goes on along the minus strand of NW_004524699.1, from coordinate 4,372,080 downwards.
AGCCACGAATGTGAGCAATGTACTTTCAAACAGTCACATTTAAGCAATTAGAGTGCCTCATACTTGGTAGGATAGCTGCTATTAGGAAACAAGAATGGGAGGGATGTTGAGAAGCTGGAACTCAGGTATACTGCTGGGGGAAAGAAGAATGGATGGATGGATGAAAAAGTGAGGTTTGTCCGTGCAGTGGAATGTTACTCAGCCTTAAGCAGGAAGGGAATCCCGGTGCTTACCCTGAGCTGGAACCCTGACCACATTGTGCTAGATCAGTCCGTCTTCCGGTCACTGGGATACAGTACCCTATACCCACAATTTAAAAGAAGAGAGGTGAAGTTGGGCTCACAGTTTTAGAGGATTCAGCCCACAAGCAGCTGGCTCCAAGTCAGCAAAACACGGCAGAAAGGCTGGGCATGGTGGCGCACTTCTGTGACCCCAGCAGTGGGGAAGCTGAGGCAGGAGGATCGTTGCAGGTTCGAGACCAGCCTGGGCTACAAAGGGAGCTCAAGGTGAGCCTGAACTGCATAGTGAGATCCTACCTCAAAAAAAGACAAACAAACAAAAACACCATGGTAGAATAATGAGACTTTATTTCATGGAGGCAAAGAAGTAGAGCAGGAAGTGGAGAAGCAAGGCCAGGCACTGTACATACTGTGTTTCCCCAACAATAAGACCTAGCCACGATGGCGGCCAGTGCCACGCAGAAGATTATGCCTCATTATGCTCTTGTTCTGTGGCTACTCTGTAATCGTAGGTAGGCAAAGATGGAGGTGATTAGGGGTAGCATTTTTGATGGCTAGTTTTCTCTGCCATTAGGCCTTAATTTTGGGGAAAACACAGTAGTACCTAAGATCCTGCCTGTATGTCCCACCCAGACCTGCCCAGAAGCGTGCTGTACTAATTTGCTAGGCATTCCTTGACCCAATCAAGTTGACATGCTATGATTAATGGTCGTGCATGCTACAGAAAATAAGACAGCCACGAAAGCAACTGCGAGTCCACTTCCATGAGGTCTGTAGAGCAGCAAGACCCACAGGGCCAAAGTGGAGTGGTGGCCACCAGGGCTCTGTGTTCAGAGAGCACGAAAGACATGGAAGGCAGAAAAGGCCTGGGATCCGGGCAAGCGCCCTAAGCCACTGAGCTGCACCCCGAGTCCTGGGGGTTTTGGATGTAAGCAAAGCCACCAACACATTGGCCACTTCAAGATTTACAGATGCTCAAGAGGCACTTAGGGCGCTCAAATTCATAGTGCGAGGAGGTGGAATGGTGATTGCCAGGGACTGGGGAGGCAGGAAGGAGCTGGGGCTTAATGGAGCCGGAGTCTTGGTCTTGCAACATGAAAAGAGCTCTGGAGGCTCCGGGTGGTGATAGCGCCTCAGCCCTGGGAATGTCCTTAAGACTGCTGAACCACATGCCTGAAAGGGCCACGGGCTGGGCCTAGAGCTCAGGGAGAGCTCAGTGACAGTGCGTAGAAAGCCTGGGGTTCCATCCCCAGCACTGATAAAAAGTGGGAGGTAAGGACAGTCAACTTTATGTTGGGACATAGTACCGCACACCCACAAGTTCAAACCCAGCACGGGCAATTTAGAGACTTACAGAACTAAAATTAGGAAAAGGGGGATGATGTAGCTCAGCGTTATTGGTTCAAACCCTAGTGCTGGAAACATTTTTTTTTTTTT
>NW_004524699.1:4360843-4370288 GCF_000260255.1 Octodon degus | reverse complement strand
TGGCATGTGGTGCTGGGGGATTGAACCGTGGTCCCTGTGCTTTACTTGTTCTAAGTAGGTGCTTTAGACCACTGAGCCATCTCACCAGCCCCTGGAAACATTTTTTTAAAAAGTAATTTGACAGCTTGATTTAAGTGTGTACATTTTTGTAATGGCTTGAATATGTAAAAGCTAACCAATCACTTTTATTATATGTTTACTCAAAGATGAGAACTTTTGACATAAACGGCCATATAAAGGAATCATTCACATTCATAAAACCGACCTTCCAAAGGTGTGCAATTCAGCGCTTTACGTATGATTCTTTACATATGATGCATGTTTCTATCTCTGTGGGTCAAACCAACCACAAAGCAAAAATAGTAATAAAAAAATCCTGAACACTTTCAGACTTTTTCCTTGTTCTTGTTCCCTAAACAATACATCAGCTACTTGCATAGCATTTGCATAACATTAACAGTGCATTATTGTTAGCCTTATAATTAATCTAAAGATGATTTAAAGTATATATGCATAGGTTAAATGCAAATACTGTACCGTTTCCTTTACAGGACCTGAACATTGGATGCACTGGTTCCACAGGAAGTCCTGGAACCCACGGGTACCAAGGAATAGCTGCGAAGTTGTGCAGCCATCCCATTAGCTAATTCTAGAAGGCTTTCTCTCCCTCGGTCCCTGGAAACCGCTATTTTCTGTCTCTGTGGACTTGTCTGTTCCACAAGTTTTGTATAAATGGAATCATACAATCTGCGGTCTTTTGTGTCTGGCTTCTTTTACTTAGCATAATGGTTTCACATTTCGTCCACACTGTAGGATGTAACGGTGCCCCTTTCCTTTGCATGGCTAAAAGGAGTGATAGAGTACGTCTCGCTTTTCCACTCAATGGTTGATGGACACTTGGGTTGTTTCCAGGTTCAGGGCGATTCTGAATCATGCTGCTGTGCACATTTGTGTACAAGTCAGCATGAGATGTAGACATGGATTTTCTTGGCTATTTATCTAGAAGTGGAATTGCCAGTATGGGAAGTTTTGAAATATTTGAGAAACTTCTAAACTGCTTTTCATAGTCTCTGTACCATTTACATTCCCACCAGCAGAGCACAAGGGTTATTTTCTACATCCTTGCTTGCACTTTCATTATCTACTTTTTAAAGAATTTTTTTTTACAATGTATTTGCTGGATATGGGGTCTCATGACGCAGTTCAGACTCCTGGTGATCCTCCTGTCTCGGCCTCCCCAGAGCTGGGATTACAGGCATGCACCACCATGCCCGGTTTCAGGGTTGGCACAGCATGGGTACTGGGGATCGAACCCAGGTCCTTGCACTTGCCAGGTAGGCACTTAGCCCACCGAGCTGTCTCTCCAGCCCTATCGTCTACTTTTTTGATGACAGCCTTCCTGATAGGTGTGAACTAGAGTCTCAGCGTGGTTCTGTGTCTTCTTCCCTTCTTGAGTAATGACACGAAGCATCTTTTCTTGTGTTTCTTGGGTGTTTGCATGTCTTCAATGCAGAAATATCTACCCAAGCCCTTTCAATTAGATTATTCATCTTTGTATGGTTGAGCTGCATAAGGACTTTTTAAAAATGAGCTCCAAGTGACATCTGACATTATAGTGTACACATCAGGGCAAAGTTAAGAGTCCTCTGAAATATGCGTCGTACGGCACCTCACCCAACTGCAAACCGGTGTTCCAGATTTCACTCGATATGCTAGTTGTCATCGTGAAAAGCTGACAGTTCAGGCTAAATAGCCGCACACCTTTTGCATTACAGAGAAGAGAGGGAGAAACAGGGCACCACTCCTTTTTATACCTTGCGTTTTTGAGACCTGCTGGCGTCAGGCTGAGTAATGGCTCTCCGGGAACTGTTCCCAACAGAAGAGATGGATGTGAGTCAACTCAGACTCAAGCTGCTAAAGAGCAAGGCCACCCGAACAGTGACCACACGGACAGGACAGTCACTCTAGGTAAGAGGGTCAGAAGGGCTCATGGAAGAACTAGCACTCACGCTAATTCTCAAGTCTGTCCGCAGTGGGTTCTGAGGAGCCACACATCGATCCTCGAACATTTATCAAATAAATATTGATTAACTGGATATTCTATGCCAGCCATGATCCAGGCCCAAAAGGACAAAGCAGATAAAGGACAAAACTAGATCAAGATAGTGCCTTACGGGCTCCACATTCTAGTGAGGAAAAACTGACGAGATGAGTGAACACACAGATACCTATAATTTGTCATATGGTGGGATGTGTCAAGAGGAGAAAAAGCAGGCTGAACAGAGAGAGTGACGGGGAGACTTTAAGTTGCTCAGGAGAGCTTGAGTTGAAGGTCTCCTGCAAGGTCCCCTGGAGTGCCGGGATTAGAGGCGCAGCCGCCTTCCAGGCCTAGGCGGCCGTTTCGATAGGCTGTTCCCATAAGGAGAACTTTGTGTCAGAACTCCTGGCAGAAGAGGTAGCGTGGAGCTGGGACCCGGAGAGGGGCCAGAAGTTGGACAGAGCTGAGGATAGGGAAGCACGGGTGGCAAGGCCACATGAGATCTGTCCCATTGCCAGCGACAGAGGGGCACACGCCACCAGTGCAGTTATACACCCCATAAGGTCCTGACCGGAGGGATTATGTGCTGATGCTCAAGAGTTTGTTGGCTGGCTTTTTCTCACAGCCGGAGAGCAGAAATAGGGGAGGGCAGGTGGGCGGAGGTCTCCTCCGGCGGGCTGGGGTCGTCTCCGTGCCTTCTCTTCGAGCTCCTCTCTGTTATGGAGGATCTGGGTTCAGCCCAGTCCTTGCCTCTGAGAGAACATATGTGACACTGAAGTGCTGGAGGAAGGAGGACTGAGACCCAAATGAAACCGCCCAGTGGTGGCCTAAACTTGGTTCAGTGAGCCAGGCGTGGTGGCGCACAGTGGTAATCCCAGCACTTGGGAGGCTGAGGCAGGAGGATTGTTGGGAGTTGGAGACCAACCTGGGCTATAAAGTGAGCTCAAAGCCAGCTTGCACTACGTAGCGACACCCCGACCCAAACAAACAAACAAACTTGGCTTTATGAAGATTGGGGTCATATTGCCTTTGGACAAGTCTTCAAAATTTATGTCGTTATTGCGACTGGGGTGCACATGCCAGGCCCTCATGCTGTCACCTTTGAGGGGCTCCGCATGCTCAGCTTGGAGCACAGAAGATGAGACCAGGAGAAAATGCTGTGATGATGACCTTCAATTGACCTTCATGGCAAAGAGGGAGAAGAGGCCCAAAGGACCTAGGGCTGCTGCCAAGAACCAGTTGTGGAGAGGCTGTAGGGAGGAAGTTCTCAGCTTACAGAGGGCTTCCCAGAATCAGGAAAGCAGTGAATTCCCCAGCACTGAAGGTATTCAAGTTGGAAAAGGACACTTATTTGGGATTCTAACACATGAGATCCCTGCACTGTTCGGAAGGTGGGACCAGGACCCTCTCAGAGTTGAGCCAATAATCTAGGGAAAAATCAAGACCGCGTGTGACTGAGAAGCCCGTAGAACAACCTGAAGGTCATTTGCAGTCCACCCGGAGTCCCTTTCCTAGAGTTGTGCGCTGTGCAGGGGGCTTTAATTAAGCCTTCCCCTCTGGGCACAGCCAGCTTGTTTTGGTGAGCGCAATGTGCCGTCCCAGAATATGTCAAGCTTCATTTGCAAAATATCAGACTGCTGTTTTTTTCCCAGAGCCAATCTGCAGAGTAATACGTTCAATAACTTTTGCTCTTTTTGCTCCCAAAGATAGGTCTCTTTTTGGAGCTGATAGCGCAATAAATGCGGAATCTGGTGCAAATTCCAATGGAAAGAAAAGATATTGTTATTTAAAGGCCAAATAACGGCTTAAAATTAGAGTTGTGAAGGCACTGAAAAACACCAGACTTCCCAGATGGCTGGGAGATAATTCACTCTGCACTCGGTCCACTCGCATGCTAAAAAAAAATACTTTTGACTCTGTTTCTCCCCAGATTGAAAGTCGGTGCCTGCTTTAAGCATATGTGCTTCTCTCTTTAAATTTAGCTCTGAGTCATGTTGTATTACATTAGGAATTCAGCAGGCAGGCACAAGGAAAATGTACATCAATGCATTTATTTTTAAGTTATATAAAAATAAAAATATATATATGTTTAAATATATTAGGCTGTATTTTTGTCCAATTTCAAAATGGTCGTTCTCCAGAGCAGATTAGATAAAACAATAATAACGCTGGTGATACTGTGGTTCTGGAAGACAGCCCGTCCCCGAGGATCCCAGAGCAACTTGGCAAATCCTATAGCTCCTAGCCCCCAGCCTAGTAGAGCGCGCGCACGGAATTTGTCACTGAAACTGCCACCTCCGCGGGGGACCAGGCAGCTCCCTGAACAGCTGCAGGGTGGCCTAATTAAGACGTTGCTGCTTCCAGAGTGTCAGGTCTCTGGGCAAAAGTCAGCAAGGGGTGGGGACAGCCAGGGGGACAGAGGCCAGGAGCGGAGAGTCCAGAGGGACGTCTTTAGCCTGGTGGGTGTCGTAGTCCATTTGAGGTTGCTCTAAGGGAATGCAGAAGGGGTAATTTATAAAGAACAGAGATTTGTGCCTCGCGGTCCTGGAGGCTGACAGGTTCAGGATCAAAGGGCTGACATCTGATAAGTGCCTTCCAGCGACATCAGCCCACAGCGGAGGGCAGAGGGTGAGAGAGAGAGAGACAGAGAGGGTTGCCGATAAGGAGGACCAGCCTCACTTTTGTAACAAAAATATTCCTTCCATGGTGACATTGATCCTTTCCTGTGAATGACCCAACTCTCCAGTAAGCCCCACCCCCAGCATGGTCACATGAGGGCTTAAGATTCCAACATACGAACGGACTTGGGGAGACTTATTAAGGTCCCAGTAGTGGACAAGCGTATGGGATTGTGACCCAGCTAAACAATGCTGCTTCACATTCCGGCTCTGCCACTTGGGACCCACACGTTCTTGAAAGCGATGGGGCCTCATTGCACCTCAGCTCCTCACCTAGGAGGTGAATACTGATTCCTGCTTCCCAGGCTTGCTGTAAAGACTGGTTCCCTTGATGTATCACTCACTCAGCCAGCATATATTTATTAGCGTCCACAGGACTACATGACGTAAATAGGAACAGATTCAATTAGGTGTGGCGGTACATGCCTGTAATCCCAACACTTGGGAAGCTGAGACAGGAGGATCTTCTTGAGTTCAAGGCCAGCCTGGACTACATGGTGAGACCCTGTCTCAAAACAAAAACAAACAAACATGAACAGATCCATAACTTTAGCCCTCCCTTGTGGGAGCCGCTGAAGCTGAAATTGCTCCTATGTGGGCGGGCAGGATAAGGCCTATTGCCCAAAGCAGTCAAGCTGACTTAATCCTGAGGTAAACACCCTGCCTGGACATTGTGGGCTCTCCGTCTCTAGGCAATCCTGTGTCCTGAAACTTTGCAAAGGTATAAATAAAGGCCCCTCCTGTTGTTCAAGAAGTGGTTTCGCCAACCAGGCAGACAAGCCACCACCTAACTCAGCTCCTGTCTTCTGGTCTATGTTTTCCTCATTCCTGCCGCCATTTCTCTCCGGGTACAACAGATCACACCAAGGGACCAGTGGATCCCAACACTCCCGGAGCCTGTGGCTCACACAGATTGGAGAGAAAGAGATGGATAATCCCAAGCAAGGTGCCTTGGCCAGCACGGTAAGGAATGCTACAACAGAGATGCTGCAGAGAGGGCTGCCCAGCTCCGAGACTCAGGGGTGCACCAGCAAAAGAAGTGAAGGGGTGCAGGGTGCTGGCCAGTGCCTGTGCTTGGCGGGTGCTTCTGATCCCCGCGTGCACGTGCTGTGGCTGCTGCCACACGCTGCTGCAAACTTCATGACTTTAACACTTGTTCATCATCTTACAGCTCTGGAGATCTCAAGTCTGACAAGAGTCTCCCTGGGCTGAAAGCAAGATGCTGGCAGGGCTGTTTTCCCTTTGGAAGCGTGAGGCGAGAATCTCTTTCTCTGCCTTTTCCAGCTTCTCAGGCTGCCTGCATTCCTTGGCTCCTGTCCCCTCCTTCCATCTTCAAAGAAGGTTGCTCCAGTTTCTGTTTCATTGCTGTACCTCCTTTTTCCCCTGTCGTCTTCTTCTAAGGATCCCTCTGGTTCCATTGGGCCCAGCTGAATAATCCAGGACAATCTTCCGTCTTGAGATCTAAACATAATCTGCAACATCTTTCTGGATTGAAAGAGCCTTCCAGATGCCCAGCACAGATTCGTATCAACAACTGCCCAAGCAGGGCCGGGAGATGGCTCAGTAGAATAAGTGCCTCCCTGGCAAGCACAGGGTCCTGAATTAAGTCCCCGGTACCACAAATAAATAAATCAATAAATATATAAATAAATAAATATTAAAAAATTAAAAATAAAAGCTTCCTAAGAAAGCATATCAAACACAAATAGTCTGGGATGGGGCAGTTGATTTTCTAACATCTTCATTGGCAACTGGAAAACATGGCATGGAATCTTTCTAATTCCCAGGGGAAAAAAATATTTCTAACTTGTAATCTATTGAGAATTTTATTAATCAAATGTAAATGTGGGGCTTTTTAAAGTGTAAGTATGGGCTGAATGCATTTCAGAAGCGCCAGGTCTCTCCAAGGTTTCCTCCCACGCACCCTTTCTGAAGAAGCCCCCAGAGGGTGTGCTCCATCAAAATGAGAAAATAAACCAGAGAAGTGGAAGCCCAAGGACCCAGGAAATCAGGCCCGCCAACATCGAGGTGAATGCTGCCTCAGAAGGCCCGGAGCAAGGGTGTCTTGAGCACCAGCGGGCACCGGGCTGCCCAGCACCAAGCCTGCTCCAGCACAGGACAGGAGGTCTGAGCCAAACACAAAATTTTCATTAACATAGGCGGGCGAGATAGCTCCAGCAGACTAAGCGCCTGCTTAGGCAAGTGCTGGGACTGAGCTTGATCCGCGGCACCGCATGCCGTGCTGGCCCCGCCCCTGGGCGTGCTGAGCCGGCCACTGAGACCAGGCGTGGTGGCACACGCCTGTAATCCCAGCGCAGAGGAGGCTGATACAGGAGGAGCATGAGTTCAAGCTGCATAGTGAGACCCTGGACTAAATACATTAAAAGGCTGGGGAGATGGCTCAGTGGAATAAGCGCTTCCCTGGCAAGAGCAAGGGCCTGAGTTCAATCCCTGGTTCCGCCAAAAAATAAAATAAAAAATAAAATAAATATAAAATAAAACAGGCATTTTGGGGCTGGAGAGATGGCTCAGTGGTCTAAAGCACCCACTTAGAACAAGCTTGGCAAAGCACAGGGACCGCGGTTCGATCCCCCAGCACCACATGCCAGCCAGCCCCGCCCCCTGGTGGGCTGAGCTGGCCACACACACACACACACACACACACACACACACAATAAATAAATGTAAAAAATAAATAAATAAACAGTGGAATCTAAATACATTAAAATGTTTTTTTCATGAACAAGAACTTTAGTGTAACAGAATTTGAAGGTAAACTGTAGTTACACAGGCAATGAAGAACACTGTGTAATGAATGACTTGAAGAAAAATACAATGATACCAAAAATGTCATGATAGTGTATTGGGTGGTCAGAGGCAAATGACATTTACTAAGTAAAAGGTCAGGAAACACTGACCTTTTGACTCAACTAGAATCTAGGAGATTGGGAAGAAGTGTAAGGCTCTGTGTGCGCACACGTATGCATGTGTTGGGCTGAAATCTTCATCTTCTAGAGCAGGGTATCAAGTGGGCCAGTCCTAAACTGAAGAGTCAAAACAAAACTCAAAGAGCTGTGGATGGCTGTTTCTGAAGGAAGGGGTAAGGGTCAGTGAGCAGGGCTTGAAATGTCAGTCTTACAGGTCTATTTGACTCTCCATGGACTTCAAGCTAAACTTTTTGAAGATTTTATAGGGAGAGAAAGGAAGGCTGTTCACACTCCCTGGAAGTGGAAGAAGGTGGCGGGTCTGGCCCGGGCAGCCCCTCAGGTGCCTGCAGGTTTCCTCCAACTTCTACCTCACTAAATCTCAGCAGGGAGTCGGGCTCAGGCGAGGACATCAGAGCTGTGGAAGTCCTAGAGGCCAGGCGCACTCCGCCCTCCCTGGAGATCACAGTGGCTGCCTCCACTGTGAGAGCAAGTATGGTGGCAGACGGGGCCCTGCGAGTGCAGGCACCTGTCACTGCTCAGAGTCCTCCCAGTGGGCCTGCTGGCCCTGGTGAAGGGGTCAGAGCAGAGGACAAAGCTTCCTGGGACAGACCCAGTGGGGAAGTGGGTGGGGGAATGGGATACTTCTTTGTACATGGACCTGAGTGTCCTCCACCCTGTGACACTTGTGACATCCACCAGAGATGTGAAAAATGGTCACCTTGTCCTGGCAGCTAGAGACATTCTATCCTCTGATGTCCTTAACTTGCTTCAGCCTCCAACTCAGGAAAGATCTCAGGGAGGAAACAGCCCCTGGCAGGGGGACTTGGGGGACACAGAGAAATGTGACCCTTCATCAACAATAAGGTACACAGTTCCTAAGGGGCTCAGTTCCTGGTACACCACACTCTCCGGGCATGTCCGGTCACCCCAGATGGGGCTTCTGAGCTCCGAGATCCAGGAAGGATCCAAGCGAGACCAGTAGAAGCACACAGGCTGTGCGCTCCTGTCCCCTGGAACTCAGCACGGTCCCGGGAAAGTGGTGGCTAGAAGAATGCAGTCGCTTCGGGACCTGGACAGGAGAATGACCAGTGACCCTAGATGCTTTCTTCTAGCCCTCTTTGAGAAAGGGAGGTTCATCCCAAGTTACGCTTGGCTCTCGCAGGTGAAGCATGTTTACAGGCGCTGTCAAGACTCTGGAGAAGCTAGGGGTACCACCCTCGCCCAGCATGTGCGAGACCCGGGGCTCCGCCCCCAGTACTGTTAGGTTTTGCCAGCACTGCAGAGAAGGAGAAGTAAAGGGAGGGGGGCTTTATGGCCTCTGAGGACACGGAGGGGATCTGAGGGAGATGGGGGGATCCTGGGACAGGATAGCTGAGGTTTTATGGACTTTCGAGGGACATGTTCAATGACACAGGAGGAGCTGATTGGGGTCTCCCTTATGGCATGGAAGAGGTAGAAGGAAATTGTATTCAGGGCTGGGGATGAAGGAGCAGGTGGTCGCTGGGAAGGTAAGTTGTTGGTTTTGGAGTTCAGCCATGTTGGATCGGGGCCCATAATAATTTAGCAGTTTGTACTCGGGCTGAAACCTATCAAGTACAGTCAATCCATCATGAATGCTGAACGCAGAGGTGTAGGCCTCTAATCTCAGCTCCTCAGGAGGCTGAGGCAGGGGGATCACAAGCTGCGGATCAATCTGGGCAACGTAGTGAGCCTCTGTCTCAAATCAGCGTGGTCTCCACCTTTTAGTGAAAGAGCTGTGTGCCAAGTCTTAAATGATGCCCTTCTGAGGAAAAGCCCTAATG
>NW_004524699.1:4351251-4360428 GCF_000260255.1 Octodon degus | reverse complement strand
GTATTCTCCAAGCCCTTTGGCTCTGCACACTCAAGCCTGGTGAGTCATTGACCCCACATCCCTTCATTTATTTATCCATCTGTCCAACATATATTTAATTAAGCATCAACTCTGAGTCAGGCACTGAGCTGGGTGCTTGGAAACAGCAGTGATCAAGACAGATGTCATCTCTGTCCTTGTGGAGCTGACAATCTAACTTCATAACTGATCTAAAATGACTACTTCCTACCAGGCTGCCATGTGTGGCTGCTCAGGGCATTTGCCTCGTGAGGACTGAAGGCCAAGGGGGCAGGTGGGAGCCAAAATCCACCTCCGGTCCATTCGCCCAGGATCTGTCCATTAGTATCCTGTATCAGATACTGGGGCTTGCTGATGTATAAGTGGCAGAAGTTGATTTCCTTGCAGTTCCTGAGGCGGAAGTCTGGTGAGGGTCACCCTCTGCTTCCAAGACAGTGCCACATGAACAAGGCTGTGTCCTCCAAAGCAGAGGCCAGAGGCAAGCAAGTCAGGACCTACTTGATGCCTTTTTCTGAGGACCTCAATCCTGTTCAAGAGGGAGTGCCCTCCTGGACTAAGCACCTCTGAAAAGGCTCCCATCTCACTTCATATGTGTCACATGGCCATGCCTGAGCATTGGAGCTGACCCTGTCCAACCACAGCACCAAGTCAAACAAGCTGGGTCAGGCTGCATGCACGAGGGAGGGTCAGGGACACCTTGCCTGACTTGTGTGGAGGTGCTGCTGTGTGACTTGGTGGCAGCTCTAAATTCTTGTGAGTGATGAGGTTTAGAGACTTCCCTGGAGCCTCTTGTCAATGATTCCTAGGTTTATCGCTGGGTCTTTGAGTGCCCAGGTTGAGCTAAGTGGTTGTTGGGCCCCATGAAGACCAGCAGGCCCATCCTCCCTCCTCTAGAAGTGAGAGGGAGGGGCTGGGGCGTGCAGCCTAAGCTACCCAGCTCTGCAGAGAAAAGTCCTACTGAGGGCTGGGGAGACCCTCAGACACCTGTGGGGGGACAACGGGGAGTAAACAAAGACCAAGAGACAAACTTCAGAGTACAGGGGCACTGGGAGGAGTTCACTGCTAGTGCACTGGCTTGAGTACCTCCACAGTCAGCCTGCTTTCATTGGCCAGGGAAAATTATGGCGGGGTGGAAGGGGGAGCATGAGTTTTGTGAAGCAGCAACTATAGAAAGTGGGAGGATACAGATTAAACTAATGAGGGGCCAGGCAGGGGAGATAGTTCAGCTGTCTAAGCCACTGCCTGGCAAGTGCAAGGACCTGGGTTCGATCCTTGGTACCACATGCCGTGCCAACCCAGGAGCCCTGGGCATGCCATGCCGGCCACGGAAACCAGGTGTGGTGGTGCATACCTGTAATTCCAGCACTAGGGAGGCTGAGACAGGAGGTTCACTACAAGTCTGAACTGTGTAGAGGGCGGCCAGGGAGGTAACTCGGTAGAATAAGCACCTACCTGGTAAGTGCAGGGTCTTGAGTTCAATCCCTGGTACCACCAAAAAAATAAAAATAAAAAAAAAGACATGCTATGAGCTGTGTAGTGAGATGCTGTACCAAATAAATGTTTTAAAAGATTAAAAATATTAAATTAATGAGGAACCAGATTTTCTCTACACCCAAGTGCCTGCATTTTGACAGTTGTCCTCAGCAGAAGCTATCTTCTCTCAGGCGTGCTGAGGCATTAGCACAGTAGTACCCCGCCCCGAGCAGGCTCTGGGGTGCACCTTCTGTGCACCTTACGGTTCCTGAAGCAAGGTCACACCGACCTTGGGGGGCTTAAATCACACAGCTGGGCCCCTCCATAACCTATCACACAGCCTGGTCCCCCAAAATATTTCCCTTCCAAACGTTGTGGATCTTGTAACCATAAATTAGGTGACATCAATCAGAGGCAGAAGGTTAAATGTGACATGGTTTCTCCAATATGAAAGACTCAAAATAGATAATTAAAAGCACAAAATAAAAGAGAGATGGTAGGAAATAGAGGGCTGACCCAGGGAGGGAAAGGAGATCTAAAGAAGGAGGAAGCAGTGGAAGGGACAAAATCTATCAAAATGCAAAGTGTATATGCGTGAATCTCCCAGAATGACTGCAATTGTTACGTGTTTTTGTTTGTTTGTTTGTTTGTTTGTTTGTTTTTGAGGAGGCAGAACTGGGGATTGAACTCAGGCCCTTGCACTTTTCAGGGAAGCACTTATTCCACTGAGCCATCTCCCCAGCCCCAGTTACATGTCTTATATACAGCAGTCACTTACTATTTTGAAGGTTCAATTTTGCAGACTCACTGTTTTTCAGGATTTCAAAATATAATTTAAATTATTTATCGTGGATTTTTCCATATTTCACAGTATTTTTGCAGTACCATACAGGATACATAGGTTATTAAAATTACATAGGTTAGGGCCGGCCAGACAGCTCAGCGGACTAAAGCACCTGCTTAGGCAGAGTGCAGTGGCTGGGGTTCAATCCCCAGGGTGCCCTGTTGCCCCGCCGTGGGGGTGCGCTCAGACGGAGGAGCCTGAGACGGGGTGATGGCACATGCCTGTAATCCCAGTACTTGGGAGGCTGAAACCAGGAGGATCACTATGAGTCCAATCTGTCTAGTGAGTCTCTTAGACCATGTTCTAAATACATTTTAAAAAAAAAATATGTAGGTTTACCAGTTTAGAAAGTGGTTAAGAACATTAAAAGTGTTTTTTTGTTTGTTTGCTTGTTTCATTTTGTTTTTGCGGTGCCGGAGATGGAACTCAGGACTTTGCGCTTTCCAGGCAAGTGCTTATTCTACTGAGCTATCTCCCTGGACCCTAGAAGTGTTTTTAAAAAGTGTGAGAAATAGCTCAATGGCTTAAGGACTACCTGGCAAGTGCAAAGTTCTGAGTTCAATCCCTGGTCCCAAAAAAAAAAAAAAAAAAAGTACTTTCTTACATTAAAAAAGTGTGAGAAATGTTTGTAAGAGTGTGGGAACGGTTTACGAGGCCTTAAAATAGATACAATATATATAAATATACAAATACATATACAATATACAAATGTATAAAACAAATACAACATCGCTATTTTGCTGATTTTCACATATCAAGGTGATGTGTGGAACGCAACCTCCGCGATAAGTGAGGGACCACTATATTGCCAACTTCTACTGATAAAAATAAATATAGTGTTTCCTTCTGTCTACCAAATCTCTCAGCTGCTAAGCCACCTTAAACTGTGCACGAGGGTACTGTGGGGCTCACCAGCAGCACATGAAGGGGACCAGCCGGTGTTCCCACTTACCCTCTGCCTTTCCTCACCCGGATGGAGGATTATCCCATACTGCTGCGTTTGAGGAGAAGATTTGATGAGAAAATCTCTGCAAGACAGAGTGGAGAAACCTAATGAATTTTTTACTTCCAAGGTGTTCTGTGTCTGAGAAAGAGAGCCTCTGTGTGTGTGTGTGTGCGTGTGCGTGTGCGTGTGCGTGTGCGTGTGTGTGTGTGTGTGTGTGTGTGTGTGTGATGCACTCCCTGGCTCAGTGCTTTGGAGATTTCAATGTGTAAATGAATCACCTCCAAGCTTATTAAGATGCAAGCCATGATTCAGTGGGAGGCTTTCGAAGAAGGGCCTAAGTGACATCCATGCAGCCGGCCCACTTGGGTTGCAAGACTGTAGCATCCCTGCTTTGGAGTGAAACAGTCCTGAGTTCAAATCCAGCTACCTCCCTTTCCTCTCCCACCTGATCTGGAGTAAGTTATCTACCTTGATTTTGCTTTAGTTTTTGTCATCTGTAAAACGGAAGCACAGGACCCGCTCTGGACATTCTTCTTAAAACTATGTCAGAGGATGCCTTCTGACACAGGTGAGGCCCTCAGGGGTGGACCTTAACCGTTTTTTCTCTATCTTTCATTTATTTAAATATTTATTTATTTATTTATTTTTGGCGGAACCGGGGATTGAACTCAGGCCCTTGAGCTTGCCAGGGAAGCCCTTATTCTGCTGAACCATCTCTCTGGCCCCATCTTTTATTTTGTGACAGTGCTGGAGATTGGACCCGGGGCCTCTTTCCCGATAGGCAAGCACTCTACCTCTGAGGGATGCCCTAGCCCTCTTCCCACTTTAAAATGAAACATCAGAAAAAGAGCAAACACCTAGACAAAGCCTGGGTGGTCATGCTTGCCTGGGTTTTGTCACCATTCTGAACATGCGGCCATGCTTTGTCTTATCTTAGTCCACCCGAGGGCTGCAGCGGCGGCTGGTGGCTGAATGGATGACTAAGGCACTGCCACCAGTAATAGTAGTAGCTGTATCTGGCTGTGGGGCCCGCTTCTCCCC
The DNA here is from genome assembly GCF_000260255.1 of Octodon degus. Classification (NCBI taxonomy): domain Eukaryota; kingdom Metazoa; phylum Chordata; class Mammalia; order Rodentia; family Octodontidae; genus Octodon; species Octodon degus. Next base: position 4,356,106 of record NW_004524699.1, on the reverse strand, counting down.
GGGGCGGCAAAATTAGAATATGTGGGAGGGGGGGATAGAAAGGAGGTGAGAAACGCTCTCCCTGAGATGCGACCCCTCCCCCAGGGGCCATCCCTTCTTCCTGTTTGGGAATCAGCAGTCCAAGGGAGCCTCCAGAAGCTTCTCTGAAGCCACACAGGGTCGCATCTTCTGGTCTCATGGGAGCTCTAAGAGATGAAAAGAACTGCAGGGAACTACTGTCACTCGTGCTGGGATAAGGGTCTCCCTCCCCGAAGCTCAGCCTCGGAGCGAGCGCAACGCCTCCGCCTCTTCCTCAGGGAAGCTCTGCCTTAGCACAAGTTTGGCCCACCTGGCAGGTCTTTGGCGAAGGATTCGAGCAGCGCCAGCTGCGCAGCCTGCTCTGCCCCTGCAGCTCCCGGCCTTCCTGCCCCTGCTCAGCAGAGAAGTCTTGGCCTTCCGCCGAGGCCTGAAGCCTCCCAGCCTTTGCCCCGCTCTCCAAGCCAAATTGAGCCGTCCCGGCCTTGCTTTTCATTTCCTCTCTGTGGGTCTAATTGTGTCGACAGCCTGAGAAAGCAAATGTTCCCCTGCATCGTTTCAAATTGTGTGGCCCGTGAGGTTCCTTTTCGTTTGCTGTTTTCACCAGGACGTCAGGGAGCACAGTTGTTGGGAGGAAAACCTCAAAACATTCTGGGAAACTAGAGAAACTTAGCACCCTGGCAGTGTGCTACTGTTAGCTGAATAAGGCACGGAAGCAGGCAGATCCCAGTGACTGCGTGGCGTGCGGAGTGTGCCCAGCGCGGTGCCAATGCACCAGGGACGCCAATGCTGGGCTCGTCCGGTGAGCAAAGCCCACATCTGAGAGTTTGGAGGGACAGCAGCTGGGCGGCCCGAGTCAGGCACATGTCCCCTGGCCAGCGGGCAAGGTACCACCTGCTGTAGTTAACAGCAAAACGGTGAGAGAAATAAACATGGTATGTGCCTAAGTCGTATCACGTCTGTCTCTAGTGGCTTTAATTTTTTTGTCTTAAAGGAATTTTTGTCACTAAGAATTATATTCACTGATTAAAGACAATTTAGAAAATGCAGAGGTGCATAAAAGTGAAAATTGCTTGCAACTCTACTTCTGACTGTACGGAGTGTACACACCCTGCTGATTTCTAACCACAACCACGTTTGCAGGCCTCTCCACATCCCCAGCACTCGGCACCCGGAGCCAGCTGCCTGCACCGCTTCGTGAGGAGCAGCCCAATTGCAGATCAGCGTCGACATTCTGAATATCACCCTCCTGACCTTTAAGGCTCGCGTTAGAATTTGCTCTTTGCTTTCTACTTCTCTGGCACTTTAGTATGTGTGGCATGTGAGCCAATCACTCATCAAGTCCTGATTGCTCTGCCATCAAAATGTATTTCTAATCTGCCCGCCCCTCCTGGCCTGGCTCCGACACGTCCCTGGTCTGTGCCACGGTCGCGCCGCATCTGCAGGGCTGCTAGCTTTCGCTCTGCTCTCCTTCCTTCCTACTCTTGCTCCCTTTCGGTGCATTCTTACAGAAGCTGCAAAGGTCTCTCAAAATTGTAAATGAGATTATGCTGTCTCCTTGCTTCTAACTCCCCTATGGCTTCTCCTGCATTTAGAGTAAAGTCCCAGCATGGCGGTCTACGCCACGAGCCGCCAGTCCACCCTCTCCACCCCTTGCTCTTCTTCCCCTTGCTGCTCTCCCTCTTGCTCGAGCCCCTTCCAGCCTTGATGCGCTTGCTATCGGTGTAAAACACCAAGCTCGGGGCTGCTGAGATAGCTCAGAGGGGTAAAGTACCTGCTTAGGCAAGCTCAGGCAGGTGCAGGGGACTGTGGTTCAATCCCCAGCACCACGTGCTGCACCACCCCTGCCCTCAGGGCAGGGCTGAGTCGGCACCCCCAAAAAGCTCACTGAGCTCAATTCTCATGCCAGGGCCTTTGCACGTGACAGTCCCTGTCCTAGAAAGGCTTTCTCACGGGTCTGTAGCCTTTTCTCCACAGTCTCCAACAAGATGTCCTTTAACTACTCAGTCTGAAACAACTTCTCAAGCCTCTCTTCTTTTTCAAATGTAAGAGTTATTATGAACTTATTGCCAACGTACATAATCACCCTCAGATCATCTTAAACCACAGACTTTTAAAACCTGAGACTCATACAGTTTTTAAATCCAAAGTTTACCATCATGGGGTGGGAGGAGTCTAGGAACAAGGGCAAGAGCTTGACCGTATCGGTGGAAGAACTGAGTCCAGGGGTATTAATCAACCTGCTTCCCCAAGGCCCAACAGCTAAGGCAAAGCTAGAGCAGGCCTCCCAACAGCAAGGCAGAGCTCTGCTTCTGTGGAGGGATTTTCAAATAAGTCCTCCAAAGCACTAAGGTTCGGCAGATGTATCCCAAAAGTCCTGCCTCAGGGGACTGGATAATCTTGTAACTCAGAGAGCGATAACCTTAGGTCGTGGTTAGCCAATACCAGTCCATTTTTATCCCATTTGTATTGGGACCTGAACAGTCTCTCTTTTATACAAAGAGGATTTTTTTTTTTGCCTTCCCCCAAATTTCAAAAACCTTTGCATGGTATGCAATGTTCAATACATAATCATGAGAAACAACACACACATCAATAAACGCAAGCCCCCACACAACCACAATGGTAATTCAGACAAGAGCTTTGAAGACAGTGTTGAGCAGCCCTCCGTCGATGCTGAGATTCTAACTATATTTCCTGTGGGTGGTGACGCAGGGCAGGACAGCCATCCACAAGATCCAGCCTCCTAATCTGCATCTGAGCTCATCTCTCAGATGTAGTCTGGCAATTTCAGATTCTGGGTACAGAGAGAAAGAGGAAAGATTGTATTGAAATGTTCTTTTGGCACCGCGTCAAGGACCGCACGTACTTATAAGGAAGGCGCTCGCTCCTAAAGGATCATGGCTGAGAATGATACACCGAAAGGACTGGATCTTCCATGTGATTAAGGCCTTCAGCTACACAGACAAAATTTTTCTGTTGAGCAAGACTGAATCTTTTTGTCCCCCTCCCCAATATTTTTCCCATTGCACTGAGGCAACACGTCCCAAATTTAAAAGAATCAGGATCAGATAGTGTCAATCAGCAAGACTAAGTTGATTGGAGGCTAGTTGTGCAAGTACGCTTGTCTAGCTTCTTCATGTTAATTTTAAAAAGTTATGACATCTTCATAGGCTGGCTGTTGCCATATTGCCAACCCGTGTGGAAGCTCGGGCACTGGGGGACACACGCGTTAGCTCCCGAACATCTCTCTGTGCCCTGTTTCCCAGTGAAACACTCTCCACTAGGCTAAGGAACAAGACACGCAAACAAGAAGAGTCTGTCAAGCACCTGGGTACCCGGGACAGGGCCCCGCCTCCCCTTTGTGTGGATCGTGCCGTGGCCCCATGCCTTTCAGTACTCTCTGACTGTGGAAAGAGGAAAGATGAAAGACGCAATGTACAAAAAGCTGTCAAGAGCAGAAGTGATCCCCAAGAGGGACCTGACCATGCTTTTAGAATTTCCCTTTCTTTCTAGTGGCTTTTAAAGCGGCCCTTTCCTCTACTCCATTTTTCTGATTCTAGTTTGGTTTTCATACACATTCAGCCCGGGGTCATGAACACTTTAGAGCACCAGGCAGTGACAATATACTGTTTGGTTTTGCAGGCTTTATTATTTTTTTATAACTATACTGAGCATAAAAATGATAATACAAGTGACACTGTAAGTGTGAAAGTGAATGTAGTAGCTTACTAATTTTCCTTGTTTATTTGGTTTCCTTCACGGCAGCCTCCAAACTCCCTGAGGGCAGATGGTGGGGCAGCCACTGAACCTTCAGCACCACGGAGAGTGGCCAGCAGAGCCCGCAGAGGGGGACAGCCAGCTGGTACTGGGCACGAGAGACAGCTGTGCGGGTGGGCCAGCCGTACCCAATACAAGGCTGCAGGACAAGCAGTGGGCCCTGGGTGGGCACCACAAGGCGGCATTCATGTGGGGAAAAAATTTGTTTTTCATACAAAGGGGGCAGATGATGGCTTATCAGAGAAACGGGGTAACGGCATGGTGACTCCAGTGGTAAGATGCGTTGACATGTCAGAGGAGAAGGGAGCAGATCATTCAGGACTTAAGGGATCTCGGCTGGACACCGAGGGACTTGGAAAGCCGCTGGAGTATGTTAAGAGGAAGAGAGACTCTGAGCAATAGCCACTTTTTAAGATCCTCCAAGTTAATAACATCAGTATGCTATGGGGTATTTTTCTTCTACTTCTTGATAGGTAACGCTTCTGCAAGGTTCAAAATTGAAGGAAAAAAAAAGTCAGTGAAAAGGCTTCATTTTCCCTCTAGTTTCCCCTGAAGTCACCTGCCAATGTTCATTTCATATTATATGTCCAAGGATGCCTGTACCTAGAAAAGAATTACGCGTTTCTATACAATTTCCTCCACTTTTTGTTTAAAAATAATGAGTGTGTCCTTTACACACTCTTTGGAACCTTGCTCTCCTGTCTAGTGCACTAGACCTCGGGGTCATCTGCAATCCATGTCAGCATTAGCACTGACGACATCTCATCTGTCCCAAACTACCTCCTGCTATTTCTTATTATCCTTTTTTGCGAAGATATTCCTTGCATTTGATTTAACTCTTTAAAACATTGTTTCTTAAATTGCTTCTCAGATTCACAGACATTTCTTTCCCCTTCCAGAATTAGTCAGGGCTTGCTTGAGTGATAGAACCATAGGATGGATGGATGGATGATAGATGACAGAGAGAGAGAGAGAGAGAGAGAGAGAGAGAGAGAGAGAGAGAGACATTTATTGCGACAGTTGGTGCCCCAATTACAGAGGCCAGGGAGTCCCACAGTTG
>NW_004524699.1:4347645-4351151 GCF_000260255.1 Octodon degus | reverse complement strand
AGTCAGTTGGTGCCCCAATTACAGAGGCCAGGGAGTCCCACAGTTGGCTGCCCATAGCTGGAGACCCTGAGAAGCCAGTGGTGTGGCTCTCAGTCCAGGTACAAAGGTCTCAGGCCCAGGAGGCTCAGTCTGAGGCTGAAGCCCTAAGAATCTGGGGCTAATGGAATAAATTCTCAAGTTTGAACACTTCTTGGCCTTTTTGCTAAGATCAAGTGAAATTCTCAAGTTTGAGGCTCAGAATTCTGATGATCAAGGCGTACGTCCCAGCTATATTAGTGAGAGAGGAGTCGCCCTGTTATTGCTGGTTGCTTGGTGCCCACCACACTGTGGGTGATCCTTCCCACTCAGTCCACCAAGTGTCAGGCCAATCTTCCCAGGAAATGCCCTACAGACACCCTAGGAAACAACCTTTCACCAGTTATCTGGGGGTTCCACTAGGCTAGATTATCCTTAATAACCAGTTATCTGGGGGTTCCACTAGGCTGGATTATCCTTAATCCAGCCTAGTGGAACCCTAAAATCAGCCACCACCACCACCTAGTTAAATTTAGGAATGCAGGTTAAACAAGGCTCAGTGGGTTGCTGTACCAGACTGCTCGGTGATGGGCTTGGATGTCCAGAGCTCAGGGTGACACAAAGAGAGGTGTGGGGTATGGCCTTCCTCGCCCGCGCTGGGTCCTGGAACCTCCCTGCCAGAAGCTCAGGGAAGCGAGCTACAGAAGGGATGTGGGGAAGTGCTGCTTTGGCCCTGCCTCTCTCCTTCAGGGCAGCCCTGGCCACTTGCTGCATCCCGAGTCCTTGCCTTTGTGCATGGTGCTGAGCAATGCTTTCCTGTGACCCCGCCACTCTGGAGAGGCTGGAGCACCATCAGTGAGGTGGCCACTGTCCTAGTCAGCCCCGAGGCTACTGACTCGGGACACCTTGATTAGATCTGAGTGCTCCCCGAGTCAGCACGGGCACTTGCTCCGAGTGGGCGAGGGCTGCTTACGTGATCTGTGCTGACTCCCACCAGCTCCGTGTAACAGGGCAGCTCCTGCGGCAAAGTGGGAGTTCTGATCGCAGCTTCCCAATGACAGACTGAAGCCCAGCAGGCTTCAGACTGCGCTTCCGGTGCTCTCTTTTCTGGCCTCCCAGCCCTGCCCCTGAACTTGGTTGCACAGGATAGTGCACTGGGCACCTGTCTCCTCTCTCCAGCCTGAGCCTGACTGCAGAGTCTTTCAAGGCAGAAACTTCGTTCGCTTCTTCCTTGCATGTTCTATATCAACCCCCCACAGTGCCAGGCACACCAGAGCTGATTAATTATTTTTTAAATAACTTTATGGGAATGGTTATTTATAATCTCTCTCTCTCTCTCTCTCTCTCTCTCTCTCTCTCTCTCTCTCTCTCTCATGCATTACTTAAAAGCAGCAGTTCTACAACCCGTGCACTCACGTTGGGGGGAGTGTTCACTCTTCACCCACCCTCTGTAGCTTCCCCTGCCCTCCCATGCAGCAGGCATCTGGCAAATGCTGGGGTAGGGGGCACTGTCTGCCCATCTATTTGAATATTCACAGAACCCACGATTATAGAGGCTGAAGGTCCTCGGGGACTATGGGCTCTGGCTCCCTTCACTGTACTTAAAAAGCTGCCCCAAATGTGTTCAGGGGCTGTGGAGATGGCTCAGTAGGATAAGCGCTTGACTGGCAAATGCAAGGATCTGAGTTCAATCCCTGGTTCCGCCAAAAAAAAAAAAAAAAAAAAGTTATGGGGCTGGAGAGATGGCTCAGTGGTCTAAAGCACCTACTTAAAACAAGCTTAGCAAAGCACAGTGGACCACGGTTCGATCCCCCAGCACCACATGCCAGCCAGCCCCGCCCCCTGGTGGGCTGAGCTGGCCACACACACAAAATAAATAAATAAATAAATGTTAAAATAAAATAAAAAAATTAAAAAAAAAAAGCTGCCCAAGAAGAGCGTAGCTCGCTCAAGGTCACGCATGCTGGCACTCGCCCAGGGTTTCTGTCACCGGCAATGTTGTCTCTTTTGTAAATTAGGGTTAATGATGTTTCCTCCGTAGACTCCTGGAGGCCCCCTCCGCCGACGGCGTGCATCTCAAGCATCCGGAGCTCCTCGTACAGTGCCTTGCGCTCTGACTACCCAAGGTGTGGTGCGTCTTGCTGCTCCGCAAACCTCCTTCCACCCCGATGCCTTGAAAGCTGGAAAGGCGAGGTGGGTTTCCCTGCATGTCTAATGCATATCAGTGTCTTACACTTAATAGGGCCCAGCAGGAAGCTGCTGATGATAACCAGCTATTTGATTGCTCGTGTAGCTTTCGTCTCATGGTCCCAAGTAAAATGGTCTCTGTCCCCTTCTTAAGGATGATAGATGTTGAGTCTCTCAGAAAACCAAATTGTTATGTGTCTTAGGTGAGGTGAGACTCTGACCCTCCCTCTGCCTCAATTTCCCCCTTTGCCTCACTGATCTTGGCTGGAGGAAGAAGATGCAGTAAGCCTTGATTGATGGATTCATTAGGGCCTGGAAAGAGCCTCTGGTGCGCAGAGCCAAGCACTGTTATTTAAAGAACACTGATGGAAGAGTGGAGTTAGGTATTCAAATTGTCCTCGGAGGACCGGCCAGGCGGCCAGTCATTGTAGGGCATTTAGAGAGCTAATTCCTTGCTCCAGTATTTAAGGCCGCTGCAAAAGCTACATCCATCTTCTAGGAAGGGGAAAAAAATGTTCTTGCATCTTCCTGCTATCTAGAGATTATTTAGTGCTCTGATATTGACACCACTTCTGTAGAAAGATTTAAAGATAAAAATGCAATGTATTCAAGCGCTGATCATTTTTCATCGTCACTTAGTGACAGGACAGCCTGGAGTCAATTGCAGCAGATTTATCTTTCATGCTATCGATTGTATGCATGCGGGCCACAGCTGTTTGCAAATACCTGGCTCCTTCTACCAGGGGCACCGCAAGGGCTGGGGAGCAAGGTAGTGGGCAAAGAGAGGGTCTGTGGAGACCCCAACCCTGGATTCTGCTCTCCCAGAGAGCACAGCTGGCCACAGGCAGCCTGGAGAGTGACCTGCTGCTTAATCATCCCAGGTAGCCCCTACAGCATTAGGAACAAAAAGGCCCACAGTCATTTGCGTCCCGAGGCTTATTAAAAATGTGCAGAGCTGGAGTTTCAGCTTCCTTTGAAGTTCTCTCTTCCCGAAAAGCATATGGGTCAGCAGCTCCTGGATCAGAGGGCCATGGAGCTGGGGCACCTCACCCCTGCTCTTCTTCACACACCATGGGTGCCTCTGAGGAAGATCCCTGGGGTCAGGAGGGAAGGGGACTGTAGGTGTCAGGGTGAGACATGGTGGCTACTCTTCTGCATTTTTCAGAGAAGCCTGAGCCTCAAGAAGGTAGATGTCGGGTCAGCCAGATAGATTGGCAGACTAAAGCACCTTCTTAGGCAGAGCACAGAGGCTGGAGTTCGATCCCCAGTGTGCCTTGTGGGCCCTGCCCCAGGGCATGCTGAGA
>NW_004524699.1:4335568-4346815 GCF_000260255.1 Octodon degus | reverse complement strand
AAAAAAAAAAAAAAAGCACTGAAGTAAGAGACAGGAGAATCTCTGCCATATGCCTACTCGGGTGTCTTGCTACTTAGTCTCCACAGACCTCAGTGTCTTCAGCTGTAAAATGGGTTCACAGGAAGAATACTGAAATAAAAGCATCAAGCACTGTTCCTTACTTTATCCATGTAATAAACATTTGTTGAGACAGGGTTATGGTTGGGGTACCTGTTCCCTTCTGTCTTTTATGGCAGTGGAAAATTCCAGGGTTCAGAGACAGAGACCTGGGTTTGGATCCTGCTTCAACTTCTTGGTCATTGAGTGATCCCAGGCAAGACTTTTAGCACTTCTGCCCTGGTTCTCCTTATCTGTACAAGCAAGGTGATTGATTACTTCTTGAGCTCACAGCAATTCTCCTGATCTCAGCCTTCTGAGTGCTGGGATCACGGGCATGCGCTTGCACTGTGAGGACTCTCAGAGGTGCCCGGCCCTGCAGGACTCAACACCAGAGTCACTCGAGTGAGCTCTGGCGCATCATGTGCTGGCTGGAACAGGGGCTCCCAAGCCCTCCTCCCCAAATCTCCACCCTGCCAGCCACTGCTGACTGTAAGCACCTCGGATTCCCTAGAAGACAGAGCCCCACCCAGGTAGGCTGAGCGCCCTGGCTGTAAATGCTGAGAATTTCTAAGAAGGCCCATCCCTCACTGTCAGAGAGCTTTCCTTGGTATTTAGGCTGCATCTACAATCCCTAACTTCCATCAATCATGCTGCCTCAGGCTGGCAAAGTCGTGCCTCTCCTCCTCCATGCGATTCTACCCTCTTCGATTCTGGTCCCCTCTTTTCCTGTCACACCTGTTCTGACACTTCATAGACAACTAGGAGACAAGGCTGTCCTTCCCTGTCCTCCCCCCCTGGGACGCCTCGATGCCACTGGGCCGGAGCCCTCAGCTCCATCTCAGCTTAGGGCTGTTGCCTGGACACTTGCCACTGGTCAGGAAGTGGGCTTTCCTGGGCAGAAGCTTTATTTCTGTCCTTGCAGTGATCCCTGGCAGTGGGCGCTGTCCTCCCCAACGCCCAGCTGAGAAGTTAAGGGCCTTCCACTGGCCCTAGAGCAAGGACAAGTGGAGCACAGCTTAAAGCCCAGGTCTTTCAAACTTCTCTTATCCTTCTTAGTCCCAGTTTATAGTGCACGATGACGGTGCTGCTCCTGGAGAGCAAGTGAACGGACAGAGTACATCTTCACTGTCTTCTCCTCCTCTGCCTCTGCCTCCTGCCCCATTAGTTTGGCCAGGTCTTCTTCACTCAAAGCCTGTCACTTCCCGCTTGGTAACTTTTGGGATCTCAGGTTGGGAAAGTGGCAGTGATGCATCAGAGGCTCAAGTTCCAAAGATGGGAGAAGGAAGGGCAATGTGCTGTCTTCAGGAACCAAGACACTCAGCCCAAGTGCCTAGGACAGAAAGGGACAGCAGTTTGTTGAGTGGCGTCTGGCGTGGAAGCGGTCTGGTGCGTGTTTGGGGCATATTCCTGGGTGTCTCCCCCACTCCCAGCCCAACACACTCAGCACATAACAAATGAGGATGGTGGAAATGGCCTCAGCAAAGGCAAGCCCAGGAGCACAGTGGCACGCAGAGCGCTCTGGAGCACAGGCCTCTCCGCCATCGCATGCCTGGGGGATGGGGGGGGGGAGGCTGGCATCACTAGAGAGAACGGAAGTTACAGACAACTGGCTGGGACTCCACCCCGAGACCTTCAGAAGCTGCTTGGGAAACCACAAACCCTCCAGATGGAGCCCCATCGCTCACGCCCAGTTAACCTCGGACCACCTCTCCCCAAGGCTCAGCCCGTGGGTACCTCCGCCCTCTGCCCCAGGGAGCTGGATTTGAGGGTTGGGTTTCCTGTCTCTTCACACCTGGCTGCCTCAGGAGCACTCTTTCTGTTTTGCAAAACGTGCTGTTTTGGCGACCGGCACACGGTGTGCTAGGCAAACCATGCCCAGCTTGGTGTCACGGGTTCCTGCTCGTCCTCGTCTCATGCCTACGAATCAGGTCGTCCGAGTTACCAGGCGCTCTTCCCACAGGCAGAACCCAGCACTGCCTGCTTTGAATGCCTTGCTTCTTTTAAGGATCACATGAGTCCCCAGCTAGGTGTCCTGAATGGAGTCCCCATTCCCAGAGGAGAAAAGGGAGTTTCAGGTAAGACAGAAGCTTATGTACCGGGAACCTTAAAATCACCCCGAGTTAAGTGATTTCCTCAGGCCACACAGCTGGAAAGTGCTGCAGCTCAGACTCCACCCTCAGCCTGCTAACTGGGAGCCTAGCAGGGGTTGCCTGCATCGCTGAACCCCAGGTCTGAGACCCCGAACGGCCATCCCCCTGAGAGGCACCACCTGAAGAATACTGCTCTAATACCGACGTATTAGGACGCGACAGTGATCCACGTCCTGGTCCCTGTCCATTTTGTGTATATCCGTCCTTCCTTTCCTCCTGCTTTCATCCCTGCTGACTTCCTGTTTGTTGGTGTTGACTTTTCCTAATCTATGCCCAAGGATTTGGGCTCGTGTGCTTGTCCAGAGGATGTCTTCCCACGGAAGCACCCGCTCGCTTCTCCATCCTCCTCCTGATGCCTGCGGTGGTGGGCGACCACAGAGGCCCAGGGCAACCTGCACCAGTGTGAATGCCAGCGAGGCGGGCTCTGTCCCACTGGATACTCATGCCCTGGTGCGGGCTCACAAAATATTTCCTGAGCCAGTACACTTGCTACGGAGCAGAAATGGCTTGGCACCTCCAAGCCAAGTGAAGCGTCTTTCGCGATGCGGCACAGCCCCATCTCCCTGGTTTCCTGGTCTCTGCTGGTCCAGGAAACCACAAGGAATCTGTCTGTTGGGTCAGCTGACTGGCCTGAGCCCAGGGACCTGCCAGGACCCGCCCTTCCTGGCCACAGGGCCCTCCTGGAGGACACGGCTTCTGGGAATTGGACATCCAAGGAGGAGCCAGGATGATCTTGCAAAGGAAACTCCCGTTATGAACATTTTTCCAGGCAGAGGGCCCAGGGCCTCAGCAACCCGTGTGGTCAGGATGGAGTTTCAGCGCGTGCAAGGGCCTGGGCTTAAGCGGGCACCTGGCCGTCGGAATGTGCACCCCCTCCCGACCAGAAAGGCCGTTTCCCCCACATCACACTTCCAGCTGAGATTGCTCTCTGCCTGAACCTCATTTAGCATTATTTTTGCATTGTTCTTCTCTCCAGGGAATATCCTGTTTTAGACTTTCCTCCCAATTGAATTTGTCTTTCTCCCTCTGAGCCAAATCTTATTTTGTTATTTTCTATCGATGCCTGTAAGCCCCCTTTGAGGCATCTGCATCACTTCTCTGCCCTTCCAAGCCAGCGACAGTGACACCTTCCAATTAAGGATCTTATGCAAATTTCATTAGTGTGTTGTTGACTCTGTCTTTCAGATCATTATTAGAGATGTTAAATGAGAGTGGAGCGAGCATGTGTTTCACACACCTTCAGCTGGGCTGTGCTCTGTCACCTGGCTTTGCTTTGTGTCTGAGCCCTGTTCCATTTGCAAAGGAAGTTCTTTTCCAACCTGGTTTGAATTCAATCCACAAGGAAAGTTGCATAATATATTATGGCGAATGTTTTAATAAAATCTAATCTTATCGCTGTCCACGGTCGCCTCTGTATGTGGGCTCCGCAGAAGAATGAATAAACTTAGGTGACCTGTTTGCTTTCAATAGAAGCTCACATTGCTGGTGAGTCTGCAGTCTTCCTGATGAATGTCCTTGAGTACGTGAGTGTCCCTCAGCTGGCTGGCCAGGAATGTGTATCAAATATCTACTGGACTGAGGCTTTGCCTGGACTGGGAAGAGCTGTCAGATGGGGAGAGCGGTGGCATTACTCTGTTGCCCACTGCTATAACAAAAATATTGAGGCTGGATATTTTATAAACAAAAGAGGTTTATTGAGCTCAGCGTTTTGGAACCTGAAAGACCAAGCAAAGTTAGGAAGGACCGTTGATTTGGCCTCTGGTGAAAGCTGCATGGTGGGTGGTTCTGTGGTAGAGACATGTACGGGCAGGACCACGCAGCGAGGCAGGAAGCCAGAGAGCACTCCAGGGTCCGGCTCTTCTTTTAGAGTAAGCCACTCCTGTGGGAACAAATCAGGGTCCCCAAAGAACTCCTTGAATCCCTCCCATAGGCACATCCCCGATGACCCGCCTCACCCCACCTTGCCACAGTGGGGACCCAGCTTCCGGCACCTGACCCTCCTCAGGAAACACCCTCAAAATATTCTCAAACCGGACTGGTGGCCCTGCTCCTCGAGACTCCTACAGTTGAGGGAGTAGCGTCCCCCGCACAGCCCAGACGACTTGAGCTGATGACCAGCCCTAGAAGATCAATACTCAATCGGGACACTGACAGAGGTTCTACAATCTGAGGTACAGGATCTCAGAATAAATCCTGAGGGCATTTCGCTGACCTTCTCAGACCAAAAAGCTACAACTCTTGTTGCACAGGTCCTGCTTTACCTTGGTCTTAACCATCCAGTAGAAAAGTATGAAGACGAAATATAGGAAGTAAAGCCATGTTGTTATGTTGAGCTGTGGGGGACTCAGGTCAATAATTTCTGACATTGCCAGTTAAACAGAAGACCCAATGCTATTATGGGCTACTGGACTCTTTTAGAATATTTTGCTGAGTTTACACACCTATAATATTCAACAACGGAACTTAAAAAAATGGGATATAACTATGAATGACCATTTTGTATCTGTGTATTCAAAGTGGTTGGGATAGATATATAGTTGCATTCTCTTAATGAATAGAATGATTTGTTCTAATGGTGTTTGTAAGTAGGATCACAAGTCTGCATCTTGTACAGCAATTAACCACTAAGAAGAATATATGCAGTGTATTATTTGTTGAAACTGTACTTTCGATTTGATTTGAAACTGTCTCATTGCTATATGTTTATCAATAAAACTTTGAAAAGAAAAAAAAAGAAATCTTAAAAAAATAAAATAAAATAAATAAAAAAAATAAAAAATACTCAATCGGGCACAGGCCACGTGTGAAAATCTGTAAGTGTGGCTGTGTTTTAAGACTTTCGCTTTTTACTGTGGGACATTTCCAAGGTACACAAAACGACACGGGGCTCCACGCATCTGCTACGCGGACTAGAGAGTTGCAGCATTTCTTTCCCGTCTTCTGTCAGCCCCTCCCGCTTCTTCCTTGGTCACCAAAAGCAAATTCTGCCCTGCATTCCAAAGCCGCAGGAGTCTGCTTCGGCTGGCACTGAGACTGGGGTTCAACCCCAGGGTGTGCTGAGAGGGCAACTGAGACTGGGTGTGGTGTGTGCGCCTAATCCCAGGGCTTGGGAGGCTGAAAATAGGAGGATCACTACCAGTCCGATCTGTAGACCCTGTAATAAATACATTAAAAAAAAAAAAAAAAGCCACAGGAGTTACTTCATCGTGCCTCTAAACAATAGAGACTGGGTTTTTTTGTTTGTGTGCTTGTTTTGTTTTTGTTTTTTGAGACAAGATCTTGCTATGTGATTCAGGCGGGCCTTGAGGTCACTTTATGGTCCAGGCTGGTCTCGAACTTGCAGTGATCCCCTTGCCTTGGACCCCTGAGTGCTGGAACCACAGACATGCGCCACTACACCAGGCTGGCTTTGCTTCTTAATAGAGACGCAACACTCTTCACACGTGTAACGTAATTAAAGATAATTCCTCATGACACAGTGTCTGTCTATTGGTTGTCACTCAACTTTCCCTGAGTGAAGACAAAATGAATAAATAAAATAAAATAAAACAGAAAGTCTTTTTCCAGGTTGTCAGTTGGAGTCAGGACCAGGTAAGGATCGCATCTTGGATTTGATGGCCTTTGCCACTAAGTCTCTTAACCTACAACGTAATCTTTTAAAAACTCTTTGTTTATTTATTTGTTCTGTATTTTAGTACAGGGTCTGCAGGGTCTCACTACTCAGACCGGACTCATAATTATCCTCCTGTTTTCAAGCACCCCGGGCGCGCGCCGCCCTGCCCAGTCTCAGCTGCCGTCTCAGGGCATCCCAGGAGCAGGGCCCGAGAGGCACACTGGGGATCAAACCCAGTCCCTGCCTCTGCCCAACCAGGCACTTTAACCCACTGAGCTATCTGGCCAGCCCTCTTTATTTATTGATAAATAAAGGAAATCAATTATTCTGTAGAATTCTAGATATAGGCCTTATTTAATTATTTATTCAGGTTTTTTGCCACGGGGTCTCTCCGTGCATCCAAGGCTGGCCTTGAACCCACAAGGCAGCCCAGCCTGGCCTCTAGCTCATGGCAATCCTCCTGCCTCTGCCTCTCAAGTGCTGGGATTATAGGCAAGCACCACCCTGCCTGGTTTGTACCCCCTTTTCTTTTTTAATTTTTGTTTATTTATTTATTTATTTTGTGTGTATGTGGCCAGTTCAGCCCACCAGGGGGCGGGGCTGGCTGGCATGTGGTGCTGGGGGATTGAACTGCGGTCTCTGTGCTTTGCTTAGCTTAGCTTGTTCTAAGTAGGTGCTTTAGACCACTGAGCCATCTCATCAGCCCTTGTACCCCATTTTAAAAAGACATTTTTATATAACATGTGAACGCAGAAAGATAAACCAAAAGATACTGGTTAGAGGAGCTGAGAATGTTCCAGCAGCTGAACCGTAGAGCCCACGGGGGAGGGAAGCCTTACGGTTGTTCACACAAGCCCAGGGTCGTGGTTTGGGGTTTTGCAAGGGAAACAATTCACTACGGTACACATTTTATAATATTTTATAATCACCCAAAGAATCATATACAAAGACTGCAGGAAATCTGTCCACACACCAAAAACCAAAGAATCCAGCTGAGGGCCTGGACCTAATATCCTACAGGAGTCCAGCTGAAGACCCAGAGCCCATGCCAATGTCTCCTGCAGGTGCAACTGGAGGCCTAGAGCCCACAGCAGTGTCTCACGCAGGCCCGCTTCATGGATCTGCATGGGGAAGGCCCAAAGTCAGTGGTGGGAGCTAGGAAGTCTGGGCCAGCAGGATGAAGGACCTGTGCTAGCAGGCTGAGGGATCTGCACTGGAGCCAGGAGCAACGCTCAAGGTAAGCACCAGAGCTCCCCGAAAGTACCACAGCCATCCTCAGCGACACTGAGGTCCCGAGCTCCTCCAGCAGTAAGGAAAGCCAAGTTCCAGTCAGGAAGGCCAACACGACAAGCTTCTCCAGGAGACTGAACAGCGCCCCATCTTCCCCTTTCGAGCCAGGAAGCATTGCTCAAGATGAGGCCCAGAGCGCCTCCAAGACGAACCACAGCCATTCTTAGCAACGACAAAGGTCCCAAGCTCCTCCAGGGACAAGAGCAGCCAAGTTCATCAGGAAAACCAGCATGACAAGGTCCCCCAGCGGGACAGCCCAAGAGAACTAGCAGCTCCCAATGGCTCCAACAGCTTCTCCAAACAGCATCCTAACAGCGTCCTGACAGCTTCTCCTGTTCTGTCTGTTACACTACTGACAGCAACCCTCAGGCAGGCCTTGCACACCCAGTGCGACACTAGTTCCATTCAGCTGAGGGTATGAAGTTGACCTTGCCAGTACCCCACACAGAGGCCAGGTCTGCAGGAGGCTGACAGGTATGGACCCCTTAACTTTGAACAAAAAAACCTTACATTGCTATTTTTTTTATATGGGGGACCATTTGGACTACTGATCTTGAAAGGAGAGCAATTATTTCCATTTTGGCTAAAGCTGGCTCTATTTCCACGTATTGATATGCGCAGAGCTGGCTAGGACTTTTCCTTATCCCTGCAGTTGGTTTAAGCAATACAAATGGGCCCAGCCAAGATGCTGATGCAGAGTCTTTGAGCAAGGTGACAGGGTAGTGTTTCCCACCCCTGTAGCTCCCAAATGAAACCCGTGTGGGCCGGGGCAGGATGGAGAGCCGTGCTCTCTGGGATCAAGCCTCCAAATAAGAGGCTATGACTTCTCAGGGCATAAAAGATTACACAACAGAACTGAAGCACCAACCCCCAGACACTAGATCCTACCACTAGATCCTACCGCGGCTGTGTCACGCAGACTACTCCTTCGGCAGGTCCTTCTCTCTGCATGTGGCAGAGGTGACCTCGGGCCTCCCACGCAGCCCAGCTCACGGCACTCATGAACTTCCCACCACCTGGCAGCCTCTCACCCTAAGCCACTCCCTTCTTCATGAATGAATAAAACCTGGCTGGGCCCTGCTTGCTTAGCCATCCTCTTTGGCTCTCCATAATTGCAAATATGCCTTAGTGTCTTTATTCTTGCCATGGGTTACATAGAAGTAGCAGATTGGAATTAACTCACTGGAATTCCAATCATTTTTCCATGGGCTTACAAACTTCCTGGGCATTGAAGAGGACTGTGAAGGACTCTCTATACTCTTATATAACAAATCATTCTTGTGCAGATAAAAAAAAAAAATATTTATCTGGGGAAGGGAAGGGAAGGGAGGGGAAGGGAAGGAAAGGGAGGGGAGGGGAGGGGTGGGGAGGGGAGGGGAGGAACACAACACAACAGTAAAACAAAACAAAACAAAAAAAAACCAGTCAGTGGCCCAAGGAAATCCCTGCTGGAATTACACTGTTTGGAGATTAGAGGAAGGTTGTAATTAAAGGAAAAGATGACTGAAGGTTGTTAGACCAGAACCCGGCCCCAGCGCCTCTCACGTTTTTTCTTTCAGCTAGGATCTCACTGCATTTCTCTGGTTACCCTTGGACTCTTGGGCCCAAGGCATCCACCTGCCTCAGCCTCCCTAGGAGTTGGGACTACAGGTATGCCATGACCCTCAGGATATCACCTGTAAACCTGGTGGAGTAGTCAGGGAAGAAGGGGGGAGTTATGGGCTCCCCAGGGCAGACCCCTCAGTATCACACGCATCTGGGTGGGAATCCGGCCCTTCTGGTGCCAGGGCCCTCACTTTCTGAGCCTGTCACTTTCCTGGGCCCTGCGGTGTAGGGCGGAAGGCTCATCTCCAGGGTGCCATGTGTGACTCCCAAAGCTGTGGAAAGAGGGCCGGCCCCCATGTCCAGCGCACAGCTGGGCTCTCGGGCAGAGCCCCTCTCCTGTCCACAACGGGGCGCAGCTCCAGCTGCAACGCGCAAGCCTACAACCTGCAGGTTGTGACGTGGGAAAATCTATCTGATTGAATAGCTCTTGTAAAAGGTTAAGGGGGAAGGGCATAGAACACCCGACTAAGCAGAAAAAAAGGCCCAGGCCTGCTGCTAGCCCTGAGGGGAGGCGGCCTCTCTTGGGGCTCCTGGTCTAGGCAAGCAATTCCAGAACAGCTCTTCTGTCCATTCTGAGATACTTGAACCACCCTCAGATCACTTTGCATTTCCGGTACTGCTCTATCCTCTGTGGTTTTCCCAAAATACGAAGTAGGTTAGGAAATTCCTGTAGGGCCCTCGGCAGCTGGGACCCTGAGGTGCTGATGATGCACTTGCTTACTGGAAGGATCTGAGGCGGGGAACCCAGGTGAGGGCGGCCCCACGCCTCTCACCAGTCACTCGTGCTCCCAGATAGCGCGCGTCCCTGCTGGTACAGCTCATCGCAAGGGACAAGGGCCCCACCCAGTCTGTTGGCCCGGTCCTCTGTCACAGGCAGGGGATTTGAGGGGACCCTGAAAGTCAATCCCCAGAGAATGGCAAAGGGAACTGGAGCTGCCGTTGGCTTCATGTTAGGACATATGGGTCGCAGTTCCTAACTGCTGGGTTCCTCATCTTTCTCCAGCAGTCCCAGCTCATGTGAATTTCAGCTTCCTGTGTACATGAGGCCCCCCGGCTGGGGCAGTGGGTTAGCCCCTGGGGGCTAACAGACCTCTGGCTTTCTGGTCTTCTCTTCCCGGCTGTTCAGTTTAGACAATACTCTTCCCAAGCCCAGTAGAAACCTACGACTTAGGGCCACTGTCCCTGTTCCCTCCCAGACCCTGCCCCATCACAGAGGTCCTAACCAGGAACCTTGGGGTCAGGTTTTCTGGGGTGGGGAAGACATCGGCACCCCAACCCCTGACGAATGCCTGCACCGTAGCTCCTGCTTGGACTGAGACGAGCAAACTCGCTGTGCTCACAACGCTGGGGCTCTGTCTCAACTCCCAGCTTTGTCCTGTTCGGACAAAGCGCTCGGGATCCTGGCCAGGGAAGGAGGCAAGGAAGCAAGCGATTTCTGAGTCCTTCCCAGGCAGCCATTCAGACAAGGCTCTTTACTGCTATCGATTTCCAGCAATTGATGCTTCTTTCCAATAAGCAAGTCTCCTCTCCCACCCTGCTCTCTACGAGCTCTGAAAATAAACCTGGCTGGGCACGAAGAACCCGCCCACCTATGGTTGAATTTTCTCAAAGCTGACTTGAGTTTCTTTTACCAAGTGGGAATTTCCTCTGCCCCCGCCAGTGACCCCCGTTACTGTAATGCAAAATAGGAAGCAGCAACAGCCGGGATGTCCTTGCAGCACATGAAGGTGACAATCAACCCAGCCACTGGCCCACAGAGCTCTGCAGCCCACACACCCTCATGTAGGCAAGGGTACAGTACACACTCCAGTGTCGCCAATCACGTGGTCACTTTATTAATCATTTAGCCCTTGGTGGGGCTACCTCTGCCACTGGGTGACTTCTGGGCCTCAAGTTACCAAATTCTGATGCTAGCAATCAACCCTCGCTGAGGAAGGCTGAAATCTTCCGGGAGCTGCAGAGAAGACAGACTGGGGACAACAGAAGAATCTCTGGGGAGGACACATAGGCTGGCTTGGCCTCAGCCAGGGCCACCCCTTGGCCTCTGAAGGGAAAACTGTGGTGTAGACCTCGGAGTACTTTGCTCCCCAGGATCACAGGGCAAAGAGGGCAGGGATGGTGGAGCAAACTTGGTTGTGCGGAGCTCTGGAATCCGGCATGGGGACCCTCAGGGGAGCATTTATGGGTCACTTCCTGCCTGCTAACGCGTGGACTGTGGGGCCCTGGGGTGAGCGCAAGGGCTTCAGTGGCACTGGGCGTGGCGCGGAGTAACTCCAGGTCATAGGCGGAGAACGGCTTGCTTGGCCAGTTCTCTTTCAACCTTCACGTTGCTTAACGGGAAGTTTTGAGTGTGCTGGATTAGTTAATGCTTCCCTGGTGCCTGCTAACCTCCCGCCCTGTCAGGGAGCTGGTTATCCTTGAGCCCCCAGCCCGCGAGCGACCGAATGGAGCTCTAGAAACTGACAGCGTTCTTGAGTTTTCTTTTTTTTT
>NW_004524699.1:4332657-4335468 GCF_000260255.1 Octodon degus | reverse complement strand
AGGGGGCGGGGCTGGCTGGCATGTGGTGCTGGGGGATTGAACCGCGGTCCCTGATGCTTTGCTAAGCTTGTTCTAAGTAGGTGCTTTAGATCACTGAGCCATCTCTCCAGCCCCAGCGTTCTTGAGTTTTCATCACGCTCACTTTTATAACTGTCTCATGTTGGTCGCGAGCCGTGCTGACTTCCCCTTCGCCCTGGTGATGCGCGGTTTCCTTTTCAAGCACATGTATTTAAGTTAAACATCAGACAATTTGGAATAAAATATTAAAGAAGTAAGAGTTCAGTTCGGGGAACGAAAGGGACCAGGGGATGCTAGGCGTTCAGGAGCCTGCACAGTCATAGGAAGTAAGGACCTTGAGAATCGTCACCTCCCCACCCCATCCCCACCCCTGCCCCTGCCTCCAGGGGTGCCAGGAGGAGATACGGGTGGGAGCAGGGCAGGGCCAGCTCTGGGAAAAGGAAGATCACAAGTTAATTTCTCCCTTGTTACCTGCCTTTGTTTCTTCCCCCACATCCCGCTTCTTGACCCAGGCGAGGAGGGCTCCTTGGACACACAGTAGTTGGACATTCTGTCCGCCTGGTCGCCTACTCCCCTTCTCTTGATAGCCAAACCCAGCTTCTTATAATGATTGGTCCATATGTATCATGTGACTCAAAGCAGGCCAATAGAAACCCTTCCCTGAGCTTTCCCATCCTGGATCCAAGGGGAAGGGGTTTGTTTGTTTGTTTGTTTGTTTTTTCCTCCTTTGGAAGGGACACAAGGAGGTTAGCCCCTTAGCTGCTCTGGCTGAGACTGGGTCACCCACAGGGAAGAGTTGAGGTGAGAGGGAGAGGTAGAAAGAGAAACTTTTGCTCCTTCAATCCCTGGAGCCAGGGAATCCACCCACCAACTTCTCCCTTTCTAGTGTCTCCCCACCTAAACCGACACCTGCCTTGATGTGCAGGCTGATTTGGGGTAGATTTCTGTCACCCTCGTCTGAAAGAGCCCCATCAGACAAGACCATCAACAGTGCTCAACCAGAGCAGACAGCAATCAAAATCACAGTGAGATGCCACTTCGCACACTCCAGGCTGGCTGGGATGGAGAAGGCAGATAGTTGCAAGCATTGGCAGGAGCACAGAGACGGTGGGACCCTGTACGCTGCTTGCAGGAGGTAGGATGGCGCAGCTACTCCCCCACACGGCTGGCCACTCGCCGAAAGGTGAACCACAATTATCATTTGATCGAGAAGTTCTGTTTCTAGGTCGATTCCCAGGAAAGAGAAGAACACAGCCCCCAAAACATAAACATAAAAACTCCTACGTGGATGGTCATAGCAGTACGGCTCACAGCAGCTCCCAGGTGGAGGCCACTCAGCTGCCCACCAATACGGTCACCAAGCACCAAGCAGAATGCACAGTACTCTTTCTTTCTTTTTTTAATTTTAGGGAAGGGTCTACAGGGTGTTCAGAGTCTCACTACTAGATTGAATTCCTAGTGATCCGCCTGTTTACAACCTCCTAAGAGCAGGGATTATAGGTGCGCACCACCACAGCCAGTCTCAATGCCGGCTTAATGCGCCCCAGGGGCGGAGTCAGCACAGCAGGCCTGGGGACAACACCCCCCCCACCCCCCCACCCCACCCCCACCCCCGTGCATGCGCTTGCTTGCAGGCGCTTTTATCTGCTGAGCTGGTCCTAGTACTGTTTCTGGCTTCATGAATTTAACTCTTTCCATGACTTTGGTTGCAGAATTTGTTCGAAGAGAAAAGGATGAGAAGTGGGTGCGCACTACAGCACAAATGAACTTGGGGGCGCTGGTCTAAGCAGCAGAGGCTGGGCACAGACACTCCAGTATTACACACTCCATGTCCCTCGGAGCCCAGAGTAGGCAAATCGGTAGAGACAGGAAGTATATTAATGTCTGCCAAAGGCTGGGATGATGGGGGGTCACTAGGGGGTGATGGGGAGGTGGTGATAGTTAAGGGGAGTGGGGTTTACTTTTAGGGTAATGAAAATGTTCTGAAATTGATTGTGGTGATAGATAAGTGACCCTGGGGATATGGCGAAGGCCATTGAATGGTATCATTTAAATGGATGATTTGTACAGTGGGTGAATTATGTTTCAATAAGGCTGTTAAAAAAGAGCTCTGGGTAGTATAGTGATTCTGTATAATGGCTTCAATCTAGATGGCCCCCCAAAGCTTTGTGCCATCATAGCAGGGGGCTTCAGGGGCTGCTGGGTCTAGGGTGTTTGATGCTGGGATTAAGGGTGCTCCACCCAGGGAAGGGGCGGCACCACCCAAAGGCAGGCAGCCTGGGTGAAACGTAAAGGCAGGCTTAGCTGCTGCTGCTGCCACTGCCGCGAGTTCGCTGCCTTCCGCCTGCCTTGCCGTGGGCTATTTGCCCTCTGTGATGCCCTGCCTTGGAGTAAGCTGACTGTGGACTGAAAGCCCTACAAATTGTGAGTCAAAGAAACATTTTTCCCTTTAACTTTAGGTGTTGGGTGTTTCATCTTAGCAACAAGAAAAAATAACAGACATTATTGGCATGGTTTTGAAAGAACAGTCGAGAATAGTGTGATTTTGCAGTTCGTGAAATCCCTGTAGTTGCTTCTGTCTGGACTGGGCACCGTCTCAGGCATTGCTGCCCTCCACTGGGTTGGGTCACCAAGGTCACCCCAGGACCTCAGAGGATGAAACTTGGTGGCTTTTGCCATCTTCTGACAGTAATGGGATATAAGCACATGGGGGGAGGGGCTGGAGAGAAGGGCTTCCAGGAGGGGACAGCACGGGCAAAGGCAGGAGGAGGGCACGTGCGGCTCACACACCAG
>NW_004524699.1:4330121-4332317 GCF_000260255.1 Octodon degus | reverse complement strand
TCCTTCGCCCTGTGTCAGGCTCTGGGCCTCACACATCCTGCCTTGTCTCGTTGCCTCCGCAGTGACCTTGAGGCAGGCGTCGTCCCTGTGCTCGATGAGGGTGGGCAGCGTCGGCCCGGAGAATGTAAAGAAGCATTAGGTGAGCTGTTCACGGAGTAACTGAGGCATTACCCAGCCGTCTGCTTGGCGAGGCCCTGGCAGGCAGCATGAGCACAGCCCCTGGTCCCCGGTCAGCTTCACTTCCTGTGGCGGGTGGGGAGGGGACAGGACGCACGGCAGCTTCCCGTGTACTGGGGGCCAGGCCTGCTTCAAGTGTGTTATGTGGAGGGCTGGTGAGATAGCTCAGCAGACTAAGTGCCTGCTTAGGCAAGCGCAGGGACCCGGATTTGCCCCTCGACACCACATGTCGCACCAGCCAGTGTGCCAGCCACTGAAACTGGGCATGGCGGCATAGGCCTGTAATGCCAGCACTGGGTAGGCTGAGACAGGAGGATCACTACGACTCCAAGCTGCATAGTGAGACCCTGAACCAAATACACAAATTGCATTATGTGCATCACCTCAGGGAGCCCTCTCAGGAGAACCACAGGGGGCAGTGGGCATTTTTCTGTATGGTTGCAGTAGATTTTTTTTCCCATAATTTTATTGAGAAACAAATAGCAATGAGATAGTTTCAAACCAAATTGGAAGGACAGTTTCAATAATTAACACATTGCATACATTCTTCCTAGTGGTTAATTGCTGTACAAGATGCAGACATGGGGGCTGGTAAGATGGCTCAGTGGTCTAAAGCACCTACTTAGAACAAGCTTAGCAAAGCCCAGGGACCACGGTTCAATCCCCCAGCACCACATGCCAGCCAGACCCGCACCCTGGTGGGCTGAGCTGGCCACACACACACAATAAATAAATGTAATAAATAAAAATAAATATTTAAAAAAAAATAAAAGTAAAGAGTGCTAGAGACATAGCTCAGTGGTAGAGGGCGCTTAGGTTCAATCCTCAGCTAGAAATTGAGAAGGGGCTGGTGAGATAGCTCAGCAGTGTAGAGTGCCTTCTTAGGCAAGATAGGGAGGTGCAGGGGAGCAAGTTTGATTCCGGCACCACAGGCCGGGCAAGCCCTGCCCTTAGGGTGAGCTGAGCCCACACACACACACACACACACACACACACACACACACACAATCAGAGGAGGGGCTAGGGATGTAGCTCAAGGGCACAAGTGCCTGCCTGGCAAGAGCAACATTCTGAGTTTGATTCCTGGTAGGAAGGGGAAGGGAGGGGAGCGGAGGACCCGGGGGCTTGCTCAGGGCTCACCGCCATCAAGGAGGAGCCTGGGTCCCCGCCAGGAGTCTGACCCGGAAACCCGCCCTCAGGTCTCCAGCACTCCCTGCCCAGGCTTCCACCCAGGTGCTTCTGCGGTTCCAAAATCCAGGCTACGTGGGAGGGGCGCCCTAGCGCGTGCTCTGCCCCCCAACCCCGCTTTCCCAGGACTCACGTTCCAGGCCCCGGAGCAGACACGCTGCTGTGCGTGCGCGCGTGCGTGTGTGCTCTGCTCCCCTCTCGCGTCTATTTCCCCTGCGCTGAGTCACCCCGTAAGTGTGCAGCTAAGTGGTGCTCACTGCGCACACGATGTCTTGTGGCCTTCAGGGCCAGCTCCAGGGCCCTTGGCTCCTGCAAACCTGACAGCGTCCCCAGAAACCCGAGCTCCTTGTCCCCCCGCCGGCCGCCACCCACGCCACCCACGCTGTGCTTTCTGCCCTGCGGTCAGCCTCACCAGTCTGGAAGCCTCGTCAGCGCTAAGGGGCGTGTGAGCTCTGATTTGTGACCGGCTTCCTCCTTCAGCCTCGAGGCCCGGGTGCACCCAGCGGCAGCCTGGGCCAGGCCCCGCCCGCTGCAAGGCCGGTTCTGGGCCGCACGGTGCACCTCGCTCTGCTCGCCCCTCTGTCTGCTACCCTGCCCCGTGTGAATGTCCCTGCTGTGAGTGTGGCCCTGCAGACACCTGGGGGGACCCTACTTGGTTCTCTGGAGTCTGTGCCCGCAAGTGGGACTGCGGGTCACATGGTGACTCCCCCGCGGCTGGTTTCCATTCCCAAGGCAGGGCTCTGCCCTGCCCGTGCGCACCAGGGTACAGATTTCTCCAGAGCCTGCCCACGCTTTCTTTGCTGCTTAATTTTGAACGTGGCCATCTCGATG
>NW_004524699.1:4318588-4327461 GCF_000260255.1 Octodon degus | reverse complement strand
GGATCTGTGCTCCCGCGCTGCCTCCAGGCGCACCCCCGTGATGCAGTGCCAAGCTTTCACCACCAGCTTCGTCTTTCTGACACCCAGCAGCCCCGCCTGCAGCAGGGGGTTCAGTGTGGCCACTAGGGCCTGTGGGGCTTGGGTCAGACGCAGAGCTGGGGACCCGGGCCACCTCCTCAGCCTCTCTGAGTCTTTGCTCCCTTAGCTGACAAGCAGGGTGCACGCAGGAACGGAGTGAACCTGTGGGCCTGAGACACCACACAAGACCCATCATGGGCTTTAGGAATGGCCGTTCACTGTTTCTTCTGTCTTACACCTACAGACATTTATTGAAAGCTGCACGGAGCGTAGCAGGGTATTACACAAACAGCAAAGAGAATGGAGAAACACGTGTCTATTGGACGTTAGCTGAGAGGGAGGGGAAGTCAAGGAGAAGCAGGTGGGGCTCAGGGTGGAGGGGGTTGGGCTTGGGATGCCTTGCTCCACCTGCCACAGGCTCTGGGGATTACAGTCAAGACAGAGCCTGAGCCAGCAGCCAGGCAGGCAGGGATAAAGGCGTGACGAGATTCCTGGAGACACACAGGATGGGAGGGGGTCTGCCGTGGAGGAGGATTTCCTTTTACCTACAGAGGGTGAGGTCCAGGTGAAGAAGGGGGGACGCAACAGGGCGCACCGGGTCTCAGCGGCCCTCTTTAACTGTCATCGGTGTGACAAGGGACTCTAGCTATAATGGTAGTAGCAATGACAGTGGTTGTGGTGGTAGCAAAAACAGCTGTAATAATAGTAGCTATAGTAACAGTGACCAGTAATAGTAGCTATAGTAACAGTGGCTGTAGTAACAATGGCTATAGTAACAGTGGCTGTAGTAACAGTGGCTGTAGTAACAGGAGTGATAGTAACAATGGCTATAGTAACAGTGGCTGTAGTAACAGTGGCCTTAGAAATGGTGACATGAAGGTTGAGGGTAAGAAGGTCTCTGGGTTCCTTCCTCCTTGAAAACCAGAGCCTTTACAATTCTTCCCCCAGAATCAGCCTCCTGCAGTCCTGTAGGCCCCTCCGCAAGCGTGAGGGCCTGCCCATCCTTCCTCGGGGCAGACACATTTCTTCGACCCAGAATGCTCTCAGAACCACCAGCAGTGGTGGCAAAGGCCGATCTGGCTGCCAGTGTGGACATGCCAGCTAGCCCAGGCTGTCCTGCTCCTGCCTGAGGACAACCCCCACCTGCCTCCAGCCAGCGCTCTGGCCTTATGTGGTGGGGGCCTCGGGTCTCCAGGACCCCCATCTCTGGAAGCTGGAAGCTGTCACCGTCACTGTCACCCAGATGGCTCCACACGCCATCCCCAAGGCTGAGCCTGCCAGGGGCTGCTTTCAGCTTGGAAAACTCTTCCCTCCCAGGACCCAAAAGCCCCTTTGCAACCACAGTCTGTCAGACAGTGCCCAGCCTTAGGTATCACCTATGCACCTCGGGTTCCCAGCTTGTCACCACCCGGCAGCTGAGCTAGGGTGTGCAGGCGAGGCTCTGCACCCCCCAGGCACACCTGAGTCCTGGGGGAGGCCCCGCCCGCCGCACCTGGCCCTGGCCCCCTTCCACCTCCTGCAACAGGTTCCTGGGCAAGCTGGCTGCAGCAGGCAGGGAGGCTGCTGAGCGTCCCTGGAACAGCTGACGCTCCCTTTTTTCTGTTTGCTCAGGTGTCTGGCTAATTTCGCATGGACTTTTCACGTCTGGAGCTCCCAAGGCCCTTCTAGAATTTTCTGTCCTGCACTTAGCAGATCTCCTTTCCTTTGACAAATGGACTCCATCTCCTCCCTTTACACTGGGATTCCGCTGATTTGTGTAAATTCTGCATTATAAAGTATTTATAGGGCTTGGCTTGGGCAGTGCCCTTTCTTCAGCTTCCTGGCTCTATTCCTTCCTGGGAAGATGAGTAACGGGGCAGGAGTGTGACCTGCTATGACCACACTGCTGTCCCCACCAAGTCCTTCCACTGCCTCCTTCCAGGCCACTTCTACAAGCATGGCCAACACACCCCACTGTGAGGCTTCCAGACATGAACATTGGGTCGCCAGTATGGAGGTGACATCCACATGGTGGACATGAACAGAAATGAGCTCCCCGGGAAGGCCTCAGCTTCTGCAGGAGCAGAGTCGACTTGTGGGTAGAATGTGGGTTAGCACAGTGGAGGGGACAGAGTGGGGACAGCAGGGACAGAAGTACAGGGACCTGGCATTGAGGAGTGGTGCTGCTGGGCTGCATGTTTTTTCAAAAAAAGCCTTGTCCTGTGAGATGAAGCTGTAGATACAGGCGAGAGCCCCAGGGCCTCAGTTTTCTTTCAATTTTTTTTTTTTTTAATATCGGGACTTGAACCCAGAACCTTGGGCTTGCCAGGCAGGGCCTTGTGCCACTGAGTTGTATTGTCAGCCCTTTAAATTGAAGCCCACAGAAGGCTGGGTGAGTGGGGATAAATGACAAATGACAAGAACCAAGGGGTGCTCAGTGGGGATACTCGTGGAGGCGTGAGGGAAGGAAAGCAGCCTGTTTCCTGCTGCTGCTGCGGATTCCCCTGTGCTCAGTGGCATCAAGCCGCACGTCTGTATAGTCTTACCCTTCCTGTTAGAAGGACAAAATCAGCTTGGGCAGACACTGGCCTGTCCCGAGCCAGCGGGTCAGTCAACGAAGGGGACAAAGGACAGGAGACGCGAGAAACGGAGACAAGACAGGATTCTGA
Source organism: Octodon degus (assembly GCF_000260255.1). Classification (NCBI taxonomy): domain Eukaryota; kingdom Metazoa; phylum Chordata; class Mammalia; order Rodentia; family Octodontidae; genus Octodon; species Octodon degus. Next base: position 4,324,735 of record NW_004524699.1, on the reverse strand, counting down.
TCAAGTCTCGTTTATTCAAAGGAAACTCTGGGTATATATAGTGGAGGCATAGGGAAATGACGTCAGCGGGTAAAAAGGTGCAAGTAACTAGGCAACCGGGCTATGACAGGAAGTCCCACCTCCGGGGCATAGCAAGAGACTTATGGGAATTAGGCGGGGTAAGAAGAATTAGGAGCTTAGCTCAGCAGAGGTAGGGGAAGAGGAACCCGGAAACCCACTTGCAATAGGATTGGAGGCCTGGAATTATTGAGCCTCCCACACTGGCCGAGATATCGGCGAGGCCGAGCTCCTGGAGGTTCTGGGGGACTCTGGAGCTGTGGCGGCTGGGTGTCGACCTCAGTGATGGGGGAGCAATGGGGATGACAAAGACCCAAGGAGGGAGATTGAGGGCACGCGGTGTGGGGCTGGCAGGAGGGACGCCGCTGGGGAAGAGCTCAGAAAGCCACACAGGGAGACTGCGAGGGGAGGCCCTGAGCGGGTATGAGAGGGAACAGAGGGGCCAGGATCTGGAGAAGGGAACTGGGCCAGGAAGCGGCAGGGGGCCCCCAAGCGTCCTGAGGGGCTGCCAGGCTGGGAGCATGGCATCAGAGGCTAAAGCAGGCTGGGCTCTCAGGAGGGCTGAGCAGATGTCACACAAGATCTCTGTTCTGGCAACTTGTGGCAAAGGCTGGAGCCCCATCAGCTTTCCCACTGTCCTGAAAAGGGCTGGGTGGGTGTTGCCCAGGCCCAGCTGAAGATGGGGCCCAACTGGCCTCTTAGGGAGCCCCAGCATGCTCCCTCTGGACCCTTCCCAGCCCAGTCAGCCCTACCAATGACCCTGCATGGTAACACTGTGATGTCACTGACGGCACCAGGCTACGGACAATTCATTGTACAGCATTAGATAGCAGGGGCAGAGGGGGCGTTGGCAGTGTGGGGTGCGAGTCTGGCAGGGAAATCTACAGTTCCAAGTTATCCACGCGCTCTGCTAGTTGGAGATGACGTGGGGAAGTTCATCCTGGGGACCCCGGCTCTTCCCACCCATCCTGCTCTTGGTGCCCACCTAGGTCAGGTCTGCTTTGAACAAATAATCTGCATTGCAGCTGTGTGTTCTGGGCTTACCAGGGCCTTGATCAATCCTGAGCTCTTCCTGCACAGGGGAAAATGCTAACTCCACGTAAGAGGGTGGAAGATGTCGGGAGGCAGGGAGGCAGGGGTTCAGTGGATCGGGCTGGGGGAGTCAGCACTGTCCTCAAGTCGGCTTGCCCTGGCTCGAAAGAACTGGCTGCATTTTTAAGAATCCAGTGATGTGGTCTTTGGGATAATTTGAGGTGCGGCCTTGGCTGGATTAAGGCAATGGCAGCGAACCTACGGCACGTGCCACAGCCGGCTGCTCGTATCACTGAAAGCTCTGAAAGATTTGCCACCCGGGGTTAAGTGGCACCCAGGCAGCTAGCACAGCCTCACCTCTGGGCGTGGCCTCAAGGATATTTGTGGAGGAGACTGGGGTTGGAATCGGTGGGCGATACAGGAGGATGTGCCTCCCCAATGTGGGGGACCGCCCACTGGCCTGAAACAGGATGAACTGAAAAGGCAGAGGAAAGGAACACCGTGGCCTTCTCTCCCCTCCCACTCTTCCCCCTCCCTTCTTCCTCTTCGTCCTCTTCTTCTTCTTCCTCTTCAGACAGGGTCTCGCTGTGTAGTGCAGTCTGGCCTTGAACCCACTGTGTAGCCCAGGCTGGTCTCCTAATCACAGTGATCCTCCTGCCTCAGCCTCCTAAGTGCAGGGACTACAGCATGTGCCACCACATGCCCGGCTCTTTCTCTCTTCCTGAACTGGATGGATGTCCATCTTCTCTCAGCCGTTGACATCAGAACTCCAGGTCCTGCAGACGCTGGACCCTGAAGCTTCTAGTAGGGGCCTCCTGGATTCCCAGGCGTTTGGCCTTGGGCTTCAAGTTACACCTTCAACTTCTCTGGCTCGGAGGCTTTTAAACTTGGCCTGAGCCACAGCACTACCTTCCCTGGTCCTCCAGCTGGCAGATGGTAATTGTGGGACTTCCCTGTTGCCATTATTGCATGACACAATTCCCCTAATAAGTGCTCCGGGTGTGCATGCGTGTGTGTGTGCATGTGCGTGTGTGTGTGTGTGTGTGTGAGTGTGTGTGTGGCGCCTTTGGAGCACCTTGACTTATAGTTAGTAGACATAGCTACTAAAAATTACAGTATATAAAAAACCAGGGCAATGCTCAACACACACACACACACACACACACACTAGCTGTGGCCTGGGCCCCTGTGGGCCACGGTGACCACTGTAGTGTGCATATAGGAACACACGGAGGGCTCCAGCCCCCACTGGGCGATACTCGCAGAAACAAACAGAGCGTGCCTGGTTCCCACCCAAACCTTCTACCTGCACGGCCTCTTGGTTCCAGGTCGGAGATGCCGAGGCAGAGCCCAGCGTGACCCAGCTGGCTTCGGCAGCCAGAGCCTCGCAGAGCTACTTCCGGCTGGCTGCCCAGGGCACGGCACATACAGCGTCAGTTCTCACCAAGGCCTGTGGTGTCCGTTGGTCCCTCCTTCTCCCCTTCCCCCCAAGTATTTATTTAGCTAAGTGGGTTTCATGTGTGTGTGACAGGGTCTCTCTGTGTAGCTCGGGCTGGCCTCAGACTGGCACCAGTCTTCCCGCTTGGCCTCCTGGGTGCTGGATCACAGGTGCGCACCACACGCCCAGAGCCCTTCTACCATTCAGTAGCTTGTTCTTCCGAGTGCATGTGTGTGGACGGTGTCCTACGGCAGGTGAGGCCACGTGTCGCTCTCTTTGCCCATATGAGCCACAGGCAGGAGGCAGATGGGAAAGAAAGGAGCCCACCTTGGTCTTGTCGGTTAGAGTTGAACTCTTTCCCACCCCCCCCCACCACAACCGGGTCCCTATAGCAGCAGCAAAACTTGCTCTTGCCTGGTGAACCCAAGAACAGAAAATCCCATCTGGGTCCTGCCTCCTGCTGGTGTGACACCCATGTCCGCTGGGTTAATACTATCCCTTAGTTATCGCAGACTGAGCAGGTCTGTGTCTCCCACACCAGTGGGCAGCGAAGGCCAAGTAAAAGACAAACGGTGTGATCTCAGGGCTCCAGGAAGCCTCTCATGGAACTCAAGGTCCTCTGGGGTTTAAGACCAAGAGCTTCTCAGGACAGCCATATTTATTTAGTTAGCAGAACGGGGAGGGGCATACTGAGGCAGCGCAGGAGCAGAACTACATTGTCTCCAGGAAGGTCCCCACCCAGGAGGGAGATGTCTGCAGCTGCGGTCTTCAACTAGCTGAGCTTGGAGCCAGGTGTCCCTCACTGTGGCCTTGTCTTGTCACCTGAGGCATCCCAGCTTCACCAGCCACTACAGGCCTCAGTGGACCAGAGGCGCACAGCGGTGTGCTTACTGTGAATGCACCACCCGTCTACAGACGAGGGGCCTCGGCCGGGGTCAGACTCACAGGGGAACCCGGAAGTGTGTTGGCTAACTTGAGTGCTGCTCAGAGCCACTTCCTAGTGGGCTGTAGAGGTGTCTCAGCTCTTTCTCGCACTCCCCCCAGCCTCCATCTGGCTGTCTGGGGAATGGGCACGTGGGAGGAATGCACTGCTCCAGGAGGTAGGGGGCTCCCAGAGAGAAACATGTCACCACCCCAGTCCAGGCTGAGTTCCCACGAGCCCTCTGTGAGCAGGTTCAGATGCCAACAACATCATGGGACAAAGCTTAGTTCAACAAAGCTGTGGAACTCCAGAGCCCGTCTTGCCAGTGGGACACAGAGCCTGCAAGAGGTCAACGCTGGGTGCAGAATAAGGGTTCCAGACCCTTCAGGGACAGGAAGAAGCAGAGAGAGGCCCCCTCCTTGCCTGGCCCACCGCTGCCACCCTTCTCACCTGGGCATTGGCTCCCAAGAGGGCACCTCATGCAGCACGAAGAGCCCTGGGTGTCTGGGGTTGCAGGGGTGGGACTTAACCTTGGCAGCTCACACGCAGCCCCTGGACATCCACGTCCCCTTCTTGAGGCCCAGGTTCGCGGTGTTTGGAGAATTTGGTCTCATTGCATTGACTCTGACCTATACCATTCCCATTAAGTCATTTCAAACCGTGCGCCTGGGGCGAGCATGGTGGCGCACGCCTGTGACACCAGGCCTAGGTGGGTGAGGCAGGAGATCACCCTGAATTTGTAGCCAGCCTGGGCTCCATAGTGAGACCCTGTCTCAAACAAATAAACAAAACCATGAGCGAAATACGAGCCTGGGCCCCGCCTGAGCAAGTGTTCCATGAACGTAGGTTTTAGCCAGTGAGTAAGAGGTCTCAGCTTGCTGGTCTCATCGATGAGAACAAGAAAGGGGACAGGCATGCTCATAGGTCTTGACAAAGGGGGTCATTTGTGCGTAGAGGCAGAGCTGGAAACTAGCCAGGAGATCTTCGGCAAACCCTTTTCCTCAAAGGACTTAGTACCCCCATCTGTAAAATGGGAGATTTCCCGAGTGCCTGCTGACGCCAGGCTCTCATGGCCTGGCTAGTGTCCCCTAAGGGCACCTGACCAGCTGATTAGCCGCCCTAAAGGCTGGGACCCTGCCACCTTCCCAGATACCCTCCTGCCCCCTCCTCGCCGCATCAAGGTGCAAAGGCCCCCAGCACCTTCCACCGGCAGCAGCCGCCTGCACAGAAGCTTTTAAACTCTGGTTGCACCAGTATCGATTGGCCTGGGCCTTAATGGGTTTCTCCAGCGCTCCATGCACCTCCCCGGGCCCCATTACTCTGAGTCTGGCTGCTCCAGCCTCTCTAGCCCAAAGCCACGAGCCACTGTCCTCTGGGGGGAGAGGGACAGACAGGCCACCGCTCTGCGTGTTGGGGGAGGGGAGCCGTGGCAGGGCTGGCTGGCTGTGAGCTCCCTGTCCCTGTGCCACGTGGCTGGCTGGCTGGAGTGCTGGCTGCAGCCGTAGGGGTCCTCCCTGGAGCCTGGCCCTGCCGGAAGCCCGGGCCCCATCATCCTGCCTTTCGGAGTCCAGGCACAGGGGTCCTCGCATGGGAGTGGCTTTGCTGCAGTCCCAGGGTCCCCTCCCCTCTCTGTTGTCAAACAGCCCCCAGAAGTGTAGCTTGGGAGTTGCCTCCCCCCTCCGCCCTGGAGCTCCCGTCTCTGGGTAGGGCTGGCGGGTTTCTGGCCCCTGTTGCTCTATGCACTGCCAACTCACGGTGTCTTTTGTAGCCTTGCACTGGCCACCGGCCTTCGGTCCTACAACTTTCTTTACAACCGAGTCCATAAAAGCGTCACCTCACCCTCCTTGTCTCGGTATTTCTATTTCAGATCAATGTGAGCCCTGAAGCCCATTAATCACTCGCCCAGGAGCTGCGAAAGCGTGTGCTCCATAAAGGGCCGGCGGGAGCCGGGAGAACGGGGCGGGTCCTTGTTACTCACACAGTGCCGACTGTTGACACGATCGTGCCTGCGCTTGCCAGGGTCCCCTCAGCATCGTCCCTGAGGTGGCCACTGTGCTGCAAGGCCGGATGAGTGGTCACAAGCAGCGCTGGAGAACAGGGACTGCTGTGCGACTCTTCCATGACCACCCAGAGGAGGCTTCTTGGAAAAATGAGGCTGGTGGCTTCCACAGGAAGCCAAGTGCCATCAGCGATGGTCTGGGAGGAGGGCACGCTGGTCGGGGGCCATGCGGTGTGCGTGGTAGCCGAGCCATACCTCAGGCAAGTGACACCGGCCTTGTCCTTGGCCACCCGTAAAGTGATAAAGACAGACGCTGGTCTCAGGGCTACTCCAGGCAGCCTGGATGGGAACATGACTGTCCGAGGGCCATGTTCGCAGGTCTGCGTGGAGGACATGGCGACCTTGTAACCCTGCAGCCCGGTCCTCGAGCCCTGCGTCTGCTGGAGACCTTCCCTCCTCCTGCCCCCGACCCTGGGATGAACAGAAGCCTCCAGGTTTCGACAGCAGAAGGGAAGCGCTATTCGGGGTCAGCCCAGGGATAGGAGTTTCAGCAAATGTTTTTCCTTAAACAGTTTATAATTTAGGAAGCCAGAGAGGGTTACTGTGACAAGCAGGGGCGTGAGAGCTGGACAGGCCTGGCCCAGAACCAGGTGAATGCAGTCACAGGAAATGACTTCCCCTCCCCTCCCCTCCCCTCCC
>NW_004524699.1:4300547-4318323 GCF_000260255.1 Octodon degus | reverse complement strand
CCCCTCCCTTTCCTCCCCTTCTCCTTCCTCTTCTTGCAGGGCAGGGATGGAGCCCAGGGCCTGCACACTGAGCTCCACCCTCAGCCCTTTTCTTTCTTTCTTTCTTTCTTTCTTTCTTTCTTTCTTTTTTTATTTAGAACTTTTGTTTGTTTGTTTGTTTGTTTGTTTTGTTTTTTGGGGTGTTTTTTTTTTGTTTTTTTTTGTTTTTTTTTTTTCCCTTTTCATTTTTTGTCTGATCAGGGACTTGCTGAGTGGGTGAGTTGCCCAGGCTGGGGTCGAACTTTCCCTCCCCCTGCCTCAGGCTCTCAGAGTGCTGGAGTTACAGGGGCGCAGCACTGCGCCTGACTGGGCCTCACATTTCTAGGCCATCGCTTCCTTCTCTGTGAGCCAGGCATGACTGCAGATGCCTGGACCACCAGGGAGGATGCAGGCCGTCCCTGGGTGCCCTAGTGTGAGCACCTTCTGTGTGCAAGCTGCGGTCCTTGGCGCTGGGACAGCTAGCCTGTCTTCACAGTAGTTTCCAGGCGACGCCTCGCAAAGCCGAGAAACTGGTTTGTGTCTGTGCTGGGGTTATGACTAGAAAGGCCATGGGATTAGCAGTCCCTCCCCTCCCCGCGGCAGCTCTGGGAGCCCCGATCTATCTCCACAGCCCCTGTGAATTTCCCATAGACGGGTATTGTGGCTTCACCTCCTCCGTGCTGCAACAGGAGCAGATTCATCATTCCTTTTCACGGCTGAGTAATATTCCGTCGCATGGCCATCCCACGTTTTGTTTGCTTGTCTCCTTTGACAGACACTGGGCTGCTGTCACCTTGCGGGCAACGCTGTGAGCAGCGAGGGTACTTTCAATTTGCATGGCAGTCAGACTTGGAGTTCTCAACCCTGACGCTGTCTTCCTGCCTCTGGACCTTCATACTGCCCGTACGTGTCCTGGTCCCTCCGATCCACACTTCAGGACTCAGCTTCCTGCCTCTTCCTCAGGAAGCCCGCCTGGCTTGCTGGGCCCTCTCCAGGTGAGCCCTTCTGCACTGTTTGCCACAGCTGAGCCTCAGCCCTCCCTGAGGTGAGGGGGCAGCCTGTAGGCTCAGAGCCTCAGGCGGGACCGGTGCATAGCAGGTACTTTGCTATGTTTGTTGAATGAATGTGTGACCATTATTTCTACAACGGCTGTGCTCTGTGGCAGCCTTGTGTGGGTTTTCTGACATGGGAGCAGCCAGCAAATTGCAGGCCAGTGCGGCTTCCTCGGGGGGACAGGAGCGGCCCCCTCCAGTCGTGATTCCAGAGGCTGAAGACCCAGGGGAGATGTACAGACAAAACTGCAGCTCGGAAATGGGAGCGAAGCTGCCGTTAGGAAGATTAATTAGAGCCCTGCCTGTTGTTCTATTTGGAACAACACCATTAATATTAATGACCCTTAAAATCCTCAGCACGAGGCACTCCCTCTCCTTCTGCACTTGCCACCATGCGCTGGCATCCCCAAAGCTCTTAAAGCTTGGGTTCTCCCCCCAAACTGTCCCCTACAGGGCAGTGGGCCTCAGTCCCTGGGCAAAAGCCAGGGCCACCCATTCCTGCCTGGCCACAGGGGTTGGCAGGCCTCTCACATCAGGGGCTGGGGCGTCCTGCAGTTCAGCATCATGGTGGGGCCTGGCAAGGGGACTCTGGGGGCCCCAGGGGACAGGGCTCAGCTTTGTGTGTCAGATGGCAGCATAGCAGTGACCCACAGGGCAGCAAAGGCCTCTACCACAGGTCTAGAAAGAAGATTGCTCAGAGCGGAGGCCAGCTGGGGTCAGGGACTGCAGCCTGGACAGCGACAGTGAGTGTCGGCCCGGCTGGGGGCGGCTCAGGGCAGGGTAATGTGCTCTCGTGGGTGAGGCCAGATTCCAACTGCCATACTGAAAAAGACGACTCTCATCAGCAGAATAATCGTCAACCTCAGCACCAGGGCTGGGGACCCAGGACTAGGCTCGGGAGCAGCTGCCCTGGGCTTTGGGGAGGATTGGGGGCCAGCCTTCAGGGGATCAGGATTTGGGATCCTCCCTGCAGGACATCGGTGAGGCCCCTCCAAGGGCCTCGCTCGCCCTGTACGCTGTAGTCCTGTGGGAGCAGGCATCAACCCCCAGTGCCAAGTAGCTCTGGCTAGTGCCTGTGCCTGGCATGGAGCTGGAGAACAGGATGGGGGACAGGAGCACAGACTGGTGCCCAGCGTGGGCCTGCACACAGCAAGTGCTTGGTAAGATGCACGCTGGATCGCAATCGGGTCTGATCCCTGATTGATTATCAGCAAATCTCAACCATCTGAAAGCAACAAGGAGAACAAGAGAACACGGACATGTCTCCCTCTGCGGAGCAGGTCTCTTGAGCTTATGCTGCAGAAGAAATGTGGCACCTCAGGTCTATCTACCTCTCTATCTACTGTCTGTCTGTCTGCCTGCCTGCCTGCCTGTCTGCCAAGTAGGAATTGAACCCAGGGCCTTCACTCTGAGCTACAACTCCACCACTGTTTTATGTTGAGATAAGACCTTGCTAAGGTCTTGTTAAATTCTCCAGGCTGGGCTTGAACCTGCAATCCTCCCACCTCAACCCTCCAGAGGGCTAGGAGGACTGGTATGCACCGCCACGCCCAGCTGACTCAAGGATGTCGAAGATTCAAGATGTATTAATTACCTTAAAAAATGAACAAAGAAACAAGCGTGTTATGTATTCTACAGAGCTCTGTGTGTGTGTGTCCCAGTCTGAGGCTGTAACCCTCACTGAGGGGAATTAGAACACCACCCCACCCATAACCCTTGGAATATTACTTAATCAGGTAGATCTGGGCGCGCACGCGCACGCGCGCGCGCGCACACCCCAGACCTTTGTGGCTATATTTAGTGATTTACTAACTACTATATAAGAAGTTTTTAAAAAGCACCACGGACCAGCATGGTAGCACACACCTGTCATCCCAGCCCTGTGTCAGGAGTTGGAGGGCCCCACGGGCTACCCAGTGAGCTCAAGGCCAGCCTGCACTGCATATATAAAATGACACCCTGTCGCAAAAAAAAAAAGAAAGAAAAAGGAAAAAATAATAAAAGTAAACAAAATACAATCAAAAAGCATCAAGTGCTGTAAAGAGTCTCATTTTCCGTGATCGCTTGTCGTGTGACCTGAAGGGGGGAAACTGAGGCTCAGTGAAGTGCAGGGCCCTCCTGGGGGCACAGCGAGGAGCCAGGGTGCTGCAGGCCGGGTGTGGCGTAAGCGCAAGTGGATCCGAAACCTTTAGGCTCTGGGGCCAAGAGCCGATCCAGGCAGACCTCATTATCCGCTCGCGCGAATGAGCAGGACCCCTTCCAGGCCTGCCGCGGCTCCATCCTTGCCTGCTCCTGCGGCTGGAAGCTCGCTCTTCTCTGCCCCGCCTCTCCCGCCTCCCAGCTCTGCCTTCGTCCCCTTTAATTAAACAGCAACTCCGAGAAGAGCAATTGAATTATCCAATTATGCCCTCCTAACCTGATTGCTGTCCTTAACATCAGTGAGGGCTGCGCAGCTGTAGACTTGCTCCCTCGGGGCAGCCGGCCGGCCGGCAGCGTTCCCAGCCCTGCCCCGCCCTGCCGGCCGGCGCTGCCTGCACAGGGCCTGGTGTGTGGCTGAGCGGATGTGGTGCCGAATAACAAACGACCTAGACCTCGGGGGCACCAGGAGGGCCTGGCGCATTCAACTCTCCCAGGCGACCCCCGGACGGGGGCAGCGAGCCCCCGGCATCGCCCCTGGGGCCTCGGGCTGCCCTCACCGTGTCTGTCCCCCGCGTCGTCAGAGGCTCTGTTTTGTGCATTCATGCTCCAGCGCTCTAGCGGCGGCTCCAGCGCGCGGGCGCACCGCCAGGAGCTGGCGTGGAAGATGAAGTCTTGCTGTCCCCTGGCCACCAGCCTGGGCACGGCCTTCACCCCGACTAAGGTGGGGAACCAACCGAGCCACCTCACCTCCGCAGAGCCCAGCTCAGAGCCGCTCTCGGAGAAGAGCCCAGGATGTAGCTGTGAAAATAAATCACAACTATTAAGATACAATTCCGCTGTGGTGCGCCGAGACAGTAGTAACTCCATTTGTTCACTCGACCTTCTGTGGAGCAAGAGCTGGTGTCTTTGAAATAAAATATAGTTGTTTTTACTTTCTAATCTGGAAAAAAAAAAAAAAAAAAAAAAGCAAACCTACTCAGGAATAAGGAACTGCGTGCCTGGATGCTCTCCCCAGATTCCCGGGTTGGCTGCGACCACTGGCTCTGCCGAGGTCCCTCGCCCTTGGCGCCCTCCCTGCGGGGTCCCTGTCATTCTCACTGGAGTGGTCGTTTTGCCAGATCCTTCGAGTGTAAGTCACAGACACTGCCCCTTCCACCCGGAGTGACCTGCGGCGTGTGTGAGAATGGGCTCCTGTCCTCCTCAGCCTCTGGACAACCAGGGGACTCTGGGAAGAGACAGGGACAGAACCCAGAGAGCCCACTTGGGGTCCATGTGCTCCTTTTGCTCTTTTCCCCACGACTGTGTGGATTAATTTCTCCTTCAATCAAAAATGCAATGCAAGCACCTCCATCTCACCCGTCATCTCTTCAGGTCCCTTGGGTCCAAGCCAGGTCCCTGGCCCACATGGGAGGTGACATAAAGGCCAGGGACTCAGTCTGAAAGTGCATCAGGAGGCAATTCTGCCATTGTCAGCCTCTAGACCATGCAGTGTAGGGACGGGGCTTCCGGGGGGTGTTCACGGGGCCACCAGGAGGCAAGAGAAGTAGGTGTGTTTAGGCCTGCGCTCACCTGCATGTGTGAGGATTCACTGCACATGATGACAACTGTGACACCACTGAGACCACAGCCTATGGGCCACTGTTGTGGGCTCTGTGGTCCATTGTCCACCAAAACACTGATCCACGGCACGTGGCCTTACATACATTCATCTTCTATTTTGTTATTCTTGAGACAGGGCCTCATTGCGCAGCTAGGTTGGCCAAGAGCTCACTATGTTGGCCGTCGTTTCTAACTGGCTAACATAAGATATTTTAACAAAGTGTGGCATGGTGGTGCACCCCTATAATCCCAACACCTGGGAGGCTGAGGCAGGAGAATTGTCACAAGCTCCAGGCCAGCCTGGGTTGCATAGTGAGTTCATGACCAGCCTGAGCAATAATGTGAGACCCCCATGTCAAAAAAAAAATTTGAACAGAATGCCAAGTATTAAAAAGAACCCCTTTCTTCCTCCAACAGGTCTGTTCCTCAAAAGTTAACTAGGATTCTGTAGAATTTTTCAGAGTTCCCTCATATCTATCGCTTGTCACATGAGAAGAGCTTTGCCTTTGCCACAGTTTGCCATGGGGATGCTACTGCACCCATTGTACAGATGTGAAAGCTGATTCCCAGAGAGCAGAGCAGACTTGTTCGGGGGGAACAGCCAGCTCTTAGTCCAGCTGGGATTTGAACCCAGTTCTTTTTGCCCCAAGGCCCTTCTCTTGAGCTACATGAATCAACTTTTGCAAAGCTAAAGAGATCTCCTTACCCCATCCCTGGACATTGTAGTCAAGAAAGCTGGGTGGCCAGCCAGAGAGGCTCTGGGGTGGTCGCTGCCTGGGGGTCCCATGCTCAGCGGCTGAACGCTCAGCTATACTAATCCTGGGTCTCCGCTGTGCCGAAGCCAGGTCCAGCTGGCAGGAGCATTTATCCTAGCGGCAGAGTGTGAATTTATGCTGTTGCCATGGAATGCAGCGTTATACCCAGCGAGCTGCAGCGAGCAGGAGTTACAGGAGGAGCAGCCACATGCGGTGTTTTTCCCTTAATCCAAATGTCATTCCCCTGTGTCCACTGCCCAGCCCAGCCCAGCGAAGGCGGGGCAGGGTGAGCCTCCATGCGCAGGGCTCCGTGCCCCCTCCCCCCCACCTGTGTCCAAGGCCCCCGCTCTGTGAAGGGAGGGGGCAGGAGCTATTTTCCCACGGTGCGTCCAAGTGGGCAAAGGACAAGGTCGGTCCAACCCGCCAACTGCCCTCGCCGCTTTCCATAGGACGGCGGTACCCAGACCGCTCCCAGCCGCCCAGGCTGCTGCTGACACTGCATTTAAAAGGACTCTTCCGAGAGGGAAGGCTTTAGGAACCCTGACCACACTGTACATGGTGGTTACCGGATGGGTGACCCTGGGCCAGTGGCTTAGAAGTTCTGGGCTTAGGGGCTCTCATCTGAAATGTGGGGCCACATGGCTGCAGCCTGGGGCAGGGGGATGGAGGCATCAGTGATGGAAGTTGCTAATAGCACTAATTTTTAAAATATATATATATTTTAAAAATATATATATATATACATATATATGTATTTTAAATAGACATATAAGAACTGTATTATCAAGGGTGAATAATGCTCACAAGGTAAAAGGCATCATTTATTTATAGTGAAAACATTCAAACTCCTTTCTTTTAGTTGTTTTGGCTTTTGACTTTTTTTTTTTTTTTTTTTTTTTTTTAGTAGTGGGAACTGAACCTAGGGCTTTGCTTTCCTACTCAGCTACAGCCTCAGCACCTCCCCCCAGTTTTTTTTTTTTTTTTATTTTGAGACAGCATCTCATGGAGTTGCTGAGTTCCCCATGTGGGGCTTGAACTTGCAATCTTCCTGCCTCAGCCTCCCAGACAGTTGGGATTACAGGTGGGATTTTGTCCTGCCTGGCTTCTCTCAGCTTTTTTGAAACATGTGGTCGTTGTCATCCAAGTCGCCGTCCTACCCTTTTTCCTACTGTCGATGTGACTTGCATCTTTTCTTCCTCTTCCTCCTCCTCCACAGTCCTGCCAAGGAACGCCTGTGGGATGAGAGTGTTGCAGGCGGCCGAGTTAGATGGAAATATTACAGGCAGCCAGACAGGGCCAGCCCTCAAGGAGACAGCAGGCAAGACAAGACGCGTCGCAACTGTCAAAGGGACGGGTGCCCCTGCTGTGGGCCAGACCTAAAGACCAAAGATTAGACAAACACTGACCTCCCTAAAGATTAGCATCAGGGATTGATCAGCACCCTGAGGGAGCCAGGGAGAGTCGCTAACCCGACTACTACCGGCAGGCTACGGGACAAAGTCCTGTTCTATATTCGTGGCCGCTTGCTGCATGACTCGCTTCCCCATTTGGTCCTGGACTTAATTAATTTTACCTGAGCACTGGGGCTTGTAATCTCATTGTTTGACCACAGTTTTGCCCCACCTCATGCCCACCTAAGCGAGTTCCCATGTTCTCCATCTTGGACCCACATGGTTTTACTCTAAACAATCCCTGGAAGAGCCAGCTTCCTGGGGACCACCTGCTCGGGCCCCCCTCCCGTCCCTGTCTCGGACAGGAGCTTTCTTTTCCCTAATAAATATATTCTGCTCTTAACCTCTGTTTGTTCCTAAAATTCATTCTTTGGTTTTAGAGAACATGAACTTGTCCCAGGTACCTTACAGGTTGGGAGTTTCACTTTTTCCCCCTGTGTCAAGAGGACACACTGCCTCTGTGCCGGCTCCCGAGGCGGGCGCCCTGCCTGCACATCAGGGGTGGCTTTCCGGCTGTGGTCCCAAGGGCGTGCGCTGGCAGGGCCGCCAGTGGAGACCGCTGTACTCCGGAGGGACTGGCTGGGCAAGTCTGTGCAGCAGCAAGGACTAGAAGGAAAGTGGATTTTAAGCATTCCAATTAGCGTCTGGGCTGCTCCATAACGGCATGGTTCTACCTGAGGGCCCAGGAGCGCTGAACAGCAACCGTGCACCCTCCCTCTTCTTCCTTGATGCCCACCCACCTCTCCCGCCTGCAGCGCTTACTGAACGCCTACTGCAGGCCAGGCCTGGAGCTCCAACTCTGCCAGGCAGGCAGAGTTTGCATGTGGCGCTCATAGCCCATGGCGCATGGGGCACCAGTGACCAGGCTCACCGAGTGGGCATGAGCGGAAGCCCGGGTTGGGTGGGAGGCCTGCAGTCCTGGGTCCCTGCATAGGGCCCCCCTCTGAGGCTCAGCAGGGCAGTGCCCTACCAGGCATTTGCTATCATCCCAGGGAGCAGGCCTGAGGGTCTGTCCCGGTGGTCCTCAGATGATCACTGTCACTTTAGCACCTCTTGGGACTAAAAGCTCAAAGGCCCTTTGCTCATGGCCTGCTTGACACTGCACACTCGCTGTTCTCATCTTCTTCTGGTGGATAAAAGGACTCAGAGTGGTTAGGCGAATCGGACCCTCTACCAGGTGAGTGGTGGAGTAGAGACTCTGCCAGCTTCCCCCAGGTCTTCTGCCCCCTCATGCCAGTTGCTTCCAAGGCCAGACGCTGTCCCCAAGGGCACCCACTGTCTTCTAACAGGTAGAACTGGGCAGCGAAGGGCAAGTGGGAAGCAGGAGGTAGAGGAGAGGACAGAAAGGAGTCAAGAATATCTAACGTGCTCTGTCTCTGCATCTTGTGATGCTGAAACTCAAGAGCCCCCTGACTCAGCAGGATATTAATAACCCTGGCCGGCCCTGCGAGGGCGGCTGTGCCAGGGAGGAGGGAGCCAGGGTACTGCCCCCCACCCCCACCCCAGCAGCTCATGCACGCTCCTGCTCCCCTGCCCCGTCCCCCACACTGGGGAGCTCCCCTGTGCCGGTCCCCAAGCACAGCCGGCACACTCCATCAGTGACTGCGGAGGGGATGGGGAAATGGATGGATGAAGGAATTCTCAGGTTCCCCTAACAAACACTCTTGCCCCTGCTTTGTCATCAGCCTGTGCTCAACGATGGCACGTTGCTTGGTTCACGTTTGCCATCTATTAGAGACATTTCCCAAGCACCTGTCTGTGTCTGGCAAGGTCTGAGCTCTCCATGGGCTAGACAGAGATGCAACCTCACACTCGAGCAGGGAGAAGGATGTGAGGTTCCCCATGGCCATGGCTTTCCCCAGACAGACATCACAAATCTACCTCTGGACAGCCATGACTAGTCCATTGCAGCACTGCATCCTGTTAGCATGGATCCCACTCAACAACCCTCTTGGAGAGTTTGCTTGCTGCTGTAATCAGTCACCTCTTCACATCCCAATTCTCCATCCTAGAATGTGTGTGTGTGTGTGAGAGAGAGAGAGAGAGAGAGAGAGAGAGAGAGAGAGAGAGAGAGGCTGAGTGGAGCTTCCTCTTTATAAGACACTATTCTGTCTGGGAATAAAATGCACTGTGGCTAGCTGGGCACAGTGTGGCCCGCCTATAATCCCAGCTATGAGGTAGAAGGATCACAAGTTCAAGGTTAGCCTGGACAAGTTAATGAAATTCCATCTAAACATCTTACAAAAAGGGCTAAAGATGCAGCTTGGTGGTAGTTTATAAAAAATGCACCCTGACGGAGGGGCCTGGCCGGAGTTCTCTGCCTCCATGCCGGGTGCCGGCCCAGGGAGCTGCTTGGTTTAGGAGACATCTAGATCTTCTGGGCCCTAGGGAAGGGCCCTGGGTGGCCTCAAAAATGGCTCAGTGACCTTGGTGGCTCAGAACTGTGTCCTCAGACTCTGAGCAGCGCGTGGTCGGCGCATGACATCCTTCAGCACTTTAACAAACGCAGGTGGCACCATCCTTCGAAGTCCACTTCACCAGCGGCAGTGCTGTGTGCCATTGCTGAGCGTCAAGTGGCACTGTCTACAAGCTGTCTCACCACACACATCGGGCCGAGGAGTTGGGGGGCCTCCCTTGGGTGGCCCAAGAGCCTGCAGAGGGCTAGCAATCGCTTGGTGACTCCTGACCATTTAGCCACACAGGGAGCTTCCCGCTGTATACATTTCTGGACTTGACATTGGCAAAGACAAAAAAAAAAAAAAGCAAAACCAAAAGCCAGACCTAGAAGCTCAGGCGCAGAGCAAGCCCATGACCTCTGTACTCCCCCTGGCCCGTGCCTCGCTGCGCTGGGTCTCACCTGTGTGGCCACATGGCGCATTAATGTCATGCTTCTGAAAAACCAGCTTGTGAGGCGTGGCTTCGCTCCTTAGGGAGCTGTCATTCTGCTGATGTTCAGCAAAACATTTGTGCTGGGCAAGCGCAGACTCCCTTTGGCGAGGGACCTGCCGGCGGCACCATGCCACTCGCTGCCCTGGCAATGAAGAGCTGAGTCCCAGACATGCAGGTGGAGGCAGTGCAGGATCTCGGGGCATGCAGGAAACAGAACTAGGAAGGACAAGAGCCTCTAGGCCAGTGTGACAGGCCTGGGGGAGGCCAGGTGTGATGGAGGAGGTCAAGAGCATGGGGACACAGGTCTGGGTTTGAATCTTTACATTGGACTTGGAACAAGTTGCTTCACTTCTCAGAGCCCCAGTCTGCCTATCTGTGAGGTGGGGACAATAAGTGCCCCAGCAGCAAGGCTTAACCTTCAGTCTGTTATGCAGGGATCGGAGGAGAGTGGAAGGTTATGACCCTGGTGTCACGGTGGAAGGGTGCTTGAGGTTGGCCTTGGAGAATGAGGAGCTCAGAACTACGTCATGCTCCTTGACGCCCATGAATACTTCGTGTCCCACGTTGCCCTGATTCACTGTCTCTGAGTTCTGAACCAAGGGTGGCCCTTTGTCCTTTGAGGTGCTGACTGCTTTCTGCAGCAAGTGACCACCAGGGCCCTGTGCTGAGGCTGGGGAACCCCCAGGGTTAAGGGTCAGCCTGCTCCTGGCAGTTTGGTCTTATTAAGGCCTCACACACTCTGCAGACTCAGTTTCCTGACCACCACCTCCTGGCAGGCGGGTTGCAGAGGCAAAGCTGAGGCTTGAGGGCTGCCCAAGGACAAGGATTGGCCGGGGATTCTTGCTGCAATTGGGGCCAACAATCTTCACCTCTGAGTGCTGGACCTGGCCGCGGTGCCACCAACAGGCGACTTGGACCCCCAGCAGCATCAGGAGCAAGGTCAGCAGAGCCGTGCACAGTGGTGGGCCGTGCACAGCTGAGCTGCAGGGAATGGGCAGGAAGGGAAAGAAGGCCAGCATGCAGCCCACCACAGCAACTTTGGGTTCTGGAGTTGGTGAGGCTACAGAAAAGACAACAAATCCAGAGGTCAAAAAAGCAAAACTTTAGGGAGCTCTTCTGGGAATGGGGTGTGAGGAGCGGTCTTTCCAGCCCTCAGATAACCTGAAAAGCAAAGCACTGGCCAAGTGACTGGCTGGCCGCTCGTTCCCAGCCTCACATCTGCATTTACTCTGGACCAAGGAGAAAAGGGTGGGAACAAGAGGCCAGAGCTAGCAGAGGATCCTGGGGGAAGACAAAGACTTGCTGGGATCCCAGGGAATTAGAGGAGCCCCCCTGGAAGTGAAGTTTCCATTAACACGCCACCGAGGCGTGAGCTAAGTGTGGACAGCTTGGGGTCGTGGGTAATGGCCAGCGAAGTCAGAAGGGCAAGAGACCGGCCTCATCAGGAGCTGTCTCTGTCCTTTAGGCCAAGGGCTATTACAGGAGAAATTGAAGCCGGTTCCCAGGGCAGGAGCTGCACTTCCAGACTGTCCCAGAGAACCCCAATCCTGAAGCTCTTCTCCGAGAGGAAAAGACTGGCCGTGGGTGGGGGGCATGAGGGCCAGAGAGGGCCCTGTCGAGGCGCCTTCCAGGCTGGGTTGCACAGACCCAGGGCTACGTGGGGAGGAGGCTGCACTGTGTGCCCTTTGGCAGGGTGCGGAGCAAGGCCTCAGGGCACGTAGAATCCAGAGCTTGACGGACCAGGAATCTGTCAGCCAGTGTTGGCTTGTCCTGGATGATTTAATGAGCAAGTCATCGCGTGTGGCCCAGCCTGTGTGTGGAAGCAGAGACAATGGGGCATTCCTGCCAGCTTACTGTTCCCCCACACTGTGGGTATCTTCAGGGCGCTTGGGCCACACTCGGGCTTTGCCCTCGCACGCACGCGGGTGCTCGAGGTCCTGCAAGCTGGGACTCTTTTTCAGTGATAGCGACAATGGGGGCTGTGAGGCAGGGGCTGGAGCAGGGATGTATGGCTGGCAGGCCACCCAGGGTCCCGGGGGAGTGGACAGGAGCAGGTATTTCTATAACTGGGTCAATTATTTTGCGATCAGCACACGTCTGAGAGGAAGGCCACATCTGCTGTGCCGCGCTGAGGCCTGGATCACCTGCTCCGTAAGGAAGAAAAACTACTTTCCTCCCAGTGAGGATTTGGATGGGAGGGGCGGCAGCATCTTTCTGCTGAGAACAGTTTCCTTTCCTTTCTTTCTTTCTGGGGCTGAACCCAGGACCTTCACACTGAGCTGCAGAGCTTTTTTGAATTTTTGAGACAAGGTCTCAGAACGTCACTAAGGGACCCAGGCTGGACCCTGGCCGGTGATCCTCCTGCCTCAGCCTCCCAGGGGTTATGGGTATGTCCTGCCTGCCACGTTGCGGTTCCCCTGACCACTCTCTTTGCACAGCCCCCCCCCATGCCAATGTGCACCTTTTGTATCATTTGCAAAAGCCCTGGGTCCTGGCACTGCCCACTTCACACCTGGCCAGGGGAAGCCAGGCCAGCAGGGGAGGAGCCTGCGCTGTGACTGCACCTCCTGCTCCCCTTGCTGGGAGGGGCAGAATCAGACCCAGGGCCAGGGAGGTGAGGGGAGAAGGCGGATCGGAGTGCAGCTGGCCGGGGAAACCACAGACCCCTTATTCCCTAGGCCTCCAGGCAGGTGAGCCGGTTTGCCTGCCCTGCTGTTCATCTTCTGCTGAGCCAGGGGAGCCTTGTCTGCCCGTCTTCCTAAGCAGAAGCCTCGGGGGCTTCAGAGCCAGCATCCTGCACAGGCACTGTCTGCTGGCCAGCTACCCTGGGCACCGGCCCCACAAGTTTTTCCAGTCTACGACCTCAGGAGGTACGCTTCGCCCATCCCAGCTGACAGCGAGGACGCTGAGGCCCACAGGGTAAGTGCCGAGGTCCGGACCCCACGCGGCTGGAGTGGCTGTGGTGCTGGTGTTCCGTATGGAGCTTTTCCATCTCCCGGCCTGACCTGAGAGGCGGGACTTAGCCCCATCGTCACCTTGGGGTTCCTGATGTGCTTGTTGCCGGCACTGCCGGCCCCGCACCCCACACTCCCGCATGCACATGTTGTGTGTACACATACTCGTTTCCTCAACCTACAGGGCCTCTCGGGCTTGACCTGCAGCCAGCACATAGTAGGTCTCAGTAAGGTGCGTGGGAGAGATGTGGAGCCATCATCTTGGCATCCCGGGCACCCCGGGGGGCTGCTGCACATAATAGGTGCTCAGCAGGTAGCCCAGAATTCCCTGCAGAGAGGTGCCTTCTGAGACCCTGGCAGGCAGGGCTCTGCCACTGTCTGCTAGAAGGCCCAAGTGCTACTTTTATTTCTCTCTCTCTCTTTTTTTAAGACAGGGTCTAGCTGTGTCATTCAGGTGGGGACCTTGAATTCATTAAGTTGCCCAGGCTGGCTTTGATCTCACAGGGATCCTCCTGCCTCAGCCTCCTGAATCCTGGGATTGCGGGCACACAGCACTGCACCTGGCTCCCTCATGCTCCTGCGCACCTTGCCTCAGACGTCTGAGTCTCGAGCACTCTGGGCTCCAGCATGTTGAGCACTGGTCAGCCTTTTCCTGCTGCAGCTGCTGCTGCACCCCGGCTCCCCGCTGGTCCCTGGCCCCTGAGAGGCCCAGCTTTGTCCTCCCAGCAGCCTTCCTCTTGGGGGAGCTCGGGCTCTCCCTTCTGGATCGTGCTTCACTGGAACTCGAGGAGACAGCCGGGGGGACATAGCTGTTGGCAGCTTCGGCCAATTTCTGGGGAGACCCAGCCGGCCACGCAGGGCTGGCTGGTGACGTTTCATCTGCGCACGGGGCCGTCTGACCACCCAGAGCACACTGCGTGTTCAGGGGGTGCTGAGCCACTTGCATCCCTGTGCCTTCTGCAGACAGCTGTGGCCCAGGAGAACAACCTGGGATAATAAGCTCAGGCCTGATCCCACACCAGGGTCCAAACAGGGGCCCTGCCCTGAGCAAAGCAACCGAAGATGGTACTCACCTCAGTATTCCTGCCTGGGCAGTGGGGAGAAAACAGCAGTGCCGTGACGAAATGGAAAGGGGAAGAACGTGCTGTGCACAGGTCTGAGGGTATGACTCCGGCACCAGCGCGCGGATACCTTTCTAGATGCCCAGTCGGTGTCAGGCACTCACTCATCAGATGCTCTCGACAATCTCAGGTCTTTGGGTGTCCTGGTGTGCCCATTTTCCAGGTGTAACAACTAAGGCTGGGCAAGGGGACATGACTCACAATCACAGACAGAGCTGGGAAGCAGTGAGTCAGTGGCTGCTCCTCCTCAAAGCGCCAGATCCCAGCTGTCACTGTGGTCACTCACTTCAGTCCTGGAAAGAACTTCTAGGTGGACCCATCATCCCATTTTATAGCTGAGAAAATTGAGGCGCAGAGAAGAAAAGAGATCAATCTAGTCAGGAAGCTGCCGCTGGAAGAACCAGGCTCACAGCGCATCGCGTGCCATGGGAGGGGCATCATTTCATTCAATTTTTATAATAACCCTGGGAAGACGGAGACTATTTAGGGGTGTTCTTGGAATCGAACTCAGAACCTTGTGCTGCCAGACAGGCACTGTGCTACTGAGCTATATCCTCAGCCCATTGCTGATTTTTTTTTTTTTTTTTTTAGAACAGCCTGTAGGGCTGGGGAGATAGCTCAGTAGAATAAGCACTTGCCTGGCAAGCACAAGGGCCTGAGTTCAATCCCTGGTTCTGAAAAAAAAAAAAAAAAAAAAAAAAAAAAAAAAAAAAAAAAAGAAGAAGAAGAGGAAATAGAGTTTCTGAAAAATAGAACAGCCTGTAAACTGCTCTTTTATTTATTTATTTTTGTATTTTAGGGAAGGGTCTATAAGGTGTACACGGTCTTACTGCATAGATCGGACTCATAGGGATCCGCCTGTTTACAGCCTCCCAAGTGCTGGGATTACAGGTGTGCACCACCACTCCCAGCCTCAATTGCTGTCTCAGTGTGCCCCAGGGGTGAGGCTGCACATCAGAGCCAGGGATCGAACACCCGGCCCCTGAGCCTTCTTGCAGGTGCTTTAATCCTCTGCACTATTTGGCCGGCCCCCGTTGCTGATTTTTAATTTGGGCAAACAGGCAGAATGGGAAATAACTTCCTGAGAGTCACGGAGCCAGGGAGTCAGCTTTAGAGCCCTGGGCCAGAGCTGCTCTGTCATACCGACTCCCCACAGAGTCAGGCTGGCTTTGCCCAGGGAGTGGGATCCCTGCAACTCCCCAGCATGACCATCACCAGGCAGGCCTTGGGAGAGGGCACAGGGCTGGGGCTGGAAAGCCCAGTCTGCCCAGAGACCAGCAGCCCCTGCCTCTGCGAAGAGAAGTTCATCCAACAAAATGCAGACCAGCAAAGAACACGTCTTGCTTGCTGTGTCTCTTGTAGGCAGCACACATCTTGGGGCATGTGTGGATGAAAGGCGCCATATAAAATGCAATCAATTATGAATCACCATTACTGAATTAATCACATGTATGATTAATACGGTAATAATAATTAATGGAAGTATGGTCTAGAGATTAGAGCTGAGAACTGGCAGGGAGGAGCCCGAGTGCTTCTTGCAGCCTCTGTGACTGCCAGGAGCTGTCACCTTGGCGAGCACCCTGGGCTGGGGTCTCGGTCTTCCTCCCCATGCCTTGGCTGTAGAAGAGGGGCCCAGGGGGATCTTGAAAGCCCTAGGCAGTCCTGGGCAGCTCGGACTCTTACCACCTTCCTAAGCTGCATCTCAGCTGCTCAAGGTCATGCGGACAAGGAGTTTCTTCGAGAATCCAAAGCTCAGCCTGGCATAAATGAGCAGAGCAAAGCAGGCCTGGGGGGAGAGGGTGGCAGTGGTGGCTTTTGAGTCTGCACTCCTTTTAAGCGTCAGCAAGAGCTCCTTTGATCTGCCTGTCCTTCTGTCTGTCAGCTTTAGGATTTGCTGTCTTCCTCAAAATCCCCCGAGGGCTGGATTACCTGTCATCGCAACTCTCATCTGTTACCTCTCCTTGAAGAGCTGGTAGATTATTTCTGCGTTTGACTTTGTAATTTTCTATTACTGAACTATCCTGAGCATGTTTCCCAATGTGAAGGAGTTGAACAGTGCAGAGGGAACATATACACTAAAGCCTGGAGAGCCCCGTCTCCCCGTTCACATTTGCTGTGTAGCTTTATAGTGTGTGCGTATGAAATATCCATTGGATGTGTGTAGATTTGATTGTGCACAATACTTTTTTAAAAAATGTAGATGGAATAAGATTAAATGCATTGTTCTGCAAATGATTTTGATAGTAGATTCCATGTACACAATTCAAATTAGAACTGATCTGTAGAGCCAAAATCCCACCATTGCAGGAGATGATTAGGCGACTGGTGAGAGCCAGCCAGCGATGATTTTGGGGGGAGATTCATTAACACTTTCCTGACTCCACTTCTCTGCGTCTTTTTAATGCCAGGAAAAGGTCATCGGTTGGCAGGAATCTTAATAGCATTCAAAACGAACATTCCCCAGCCACCTGGTCCCTCAGGGGCCCAAATCCTGCTTGTCTCCCAGCCTAGAGAGGAAGCCCTTCATTGTTTCCTTAAAAGGAACTCCATCTCCTGGAGGCTGAGTGGGGGGCAGTCCCAAGACTGGGGGCAGTTCCCCTCATTGTGCAGATGGACAAACAGGCTGGGCAAGGGAGAGATTCCCCCTAGGACACACAGCTACTTGAGGACTGAGCCAGAAAATCCCAGCAAGCTGGCTCACATCCCAGAGCTCCTTTTACTACCCCCTGACTTTTGGGGTCCACTGGTGGGGAAACCCGAAGTCCGGCTCCACCATGGGTCTCAGCAAAAGCCCATTGGCCTCAGCTCGATGCCGAGTCACAAAGCACCATGGGTGGGAGGTTGCAAGAGAGGTTTTCGAAAATTTTCTCTAGTGTGTACAGCTTTGCACCCAGGCCATGGGGCCCAGCCAGCCAGCGCAGGGCCGCGCCAGGCCTTGCTCTGTGTCTGTCTGGCTCTGAGTGGGAAGCACCTCCTACATGTCTTGTTGCCTAATGCTGACAGCACCCAGGCACAGAGATGATGGGGAGCATGCTGCTCCCAGGATTGATGACCCTGCCTGGGGGGACAGCAGGCTAAGGGCGGCCAGTCATCACTCACCTGCGCCAGGGACCCTGGCTCTGCCCCTCTGCAGGCTCTGAGAGCACAAGCGCTGTGCCCTTCTCTGCCAGCTTCCTTCCACTCTATGCTCCGAGACCAGGGCACTGGGGACCAGGGCTGGCCTGTGTCTACTCTCCTGGATGCCAGGGAGGGACCGGAGAGCAAGCGCTGATGCAGACCTCCCTTGCCTTCTTAGAAAATAAAGTGTTGGCCCAACTTGACAGGTGAGGAAACTGAGGCTCTGAAGCGATGGATGCCACGCCCTGGCTAACCAGCAAGTCAGGCAGCCGCAGAGCTCTACCACCCGGCCACCCATAGCCCAGTGGCCCAGGCCAGTCCCTGCCTGAACTGTATGACCTTGGAAGTGGGGACTCCACCAAGAGCAGGTACACTGTCGTAGATCTTTGGGGAAGAACCAGTGGATAAAGCACAGAAATGGGAGGCTGCCATAAAACAGGTGCTCAAGAAATATTATTATCATTAGCATAGCAGATGACAATCCTTAATTCTGCAGCCTCTTCTTGCTTTGTCGCAAGCCTCCAAATGTTATTCAGCAGCACAACCCTCTCTCCAGGCTCAGGGGCACAGCAGAGAAGGGTTAAGGTGGGGTGAGGAGGTAAGGGCTGGCAGTGTGGTGGGACACTTGCTCCCCTTTCTGACACCCTCTGTGACCTTGGACTAATCTCTCTCTCTCTCTCT
>NW_004524699.1:4295356-4300447 GCF_000260255.1 Octodon degus | reverse complement strand
TCTCTCTCTCTCTCTCTCTCTCTCTCTCTCTCTCTCTCTCTCTCTCCCTCTCTCTGTCCTCAGGCCCTTTGTTCTTGATACTTCCAAATGGCAGTGCTAGCTCCTCCAGCCCACCCTCCTAAGGAGGCCAGGAGCACTCCCAAATCAGGAGCATTTCTGGAGACCGTGCAAGCTCTCCCTCCACACAGCCCCAGGAAGCAGGCTGGCAGGAACCCTCCAGGGGCCAGAGAGCCCAGGGCTGCCCGCAGGTGCCAACTCAATGGCCACTGCCCGGCATTGCCAGAGTCCTCCCGCGCCTGCTCTCAGCCTTGCCCCAGGGAGGTACAGAACCCCCAGCCAGCCCCCTGCCCCCTATTCTGCACTCCCTGCAGAGCTAGCTTGGCTTCTCCCGAGCAGGGCCCATGAGGGTGGAGGCGGCGATGTGTCAGCTGGTATTCAGGCTCTGGTTGTGCGCTCAGATGCTCCCCCTCCCCATCGCCCCAAATCCACCCACCCACCCCTTTACCCACTGCTCTGGGCCTTCTGGGTGGCAGCCCTTCACAGAGAGAAAGAGAAAGAAGCAGCCCGGAGCCCTGGGCTGCTGGGGTGGGGGACCCGACTCCCTCGGCCCCCTTCCTTGTGCCAATGGGGCAGCCCCCACAACCGCGGGCGCCGGCACCCGGAAAGCCCCCCCACCCTCCACCACCACCCCCTCCCGCTTTTGGAGAAGGAAGCTGCAGCCCCGCCGCGCCTGACCCGCACCGCCGGCAGAGGATGCGTCCTGCGCACAGGGACCCGCTGGCCCCCGGGCCCGGAGGCCATGTGTAGGCAGCGACCCCCCAACCCAGGAGCAGGCTTGCTCCCGCGGCCGCCTGCTGGGGTCCCCCCTGGCCGCGGGCGCTCGGGGACACCCCTGCTCGCCGCCCCCCTCCCCGGGCCGTGGCGTCCCCGGAGTCTCGCAGTATTTCCTCCCTGCACCTTTAAGAAGACCGCTGCTCTGTGGTGGGATGGTGTGTTAGAGCCACACAGAGGAAGTTACGCAGCCCGGATCAGGCCGAGAGATAAAAGCCCGATGGTGATCGCCAGCGATGGCAAGAGGATTGCGCCTGGGCATTAACTTGGAGCGGCGCTCGGGGGGGCCCTGAGCGCCCCGCCATCTGGCCCGCGCCCTGCTGGGGCGGGGAGGGGGGATGTCTCGGCGCCGCGACCAGCAGCAGCCGCGGAGCCCACCCAGGCCGGGGGCTGCGGGGCGCGCGAGCTCGGCTGCTCCCCGAGCCGCCCGGGGGGCCCCAAAAGTTTGCACTTGTTAGCGGCGACCTCGGACTCGGATGCTGGCTGCGCGCGTGGCCCCCTCCCCCGGCCCCAGCGGCCGGGACAGCAGCGGGCGGCGCCCCCGGCGGCCCCAGGGCGTCCCGACCCCGGCTTAACGGCGCCCCCCACCCGCGTGGCCTCGCCGCACCCACCGCCGAGCGAGGACGGCGGCGGCCTCGTTCTGCGCCCCGAGCCGCCGAGCCGGGTAAGGTTGCAGCTCCGCTGCCGCTTGCATCGCGCGGGGCTTGGTGACCGAGCAGCACTCCGGCCGCGGAGCGGCTCCAGCACCGTGCAGCTCGAGCTCGCTGCAAAAGTTACTGGGTAGCGGCTGCTACGGCTGGGGGCTGGCTTGGACCTAGAGGGGTGTGAGCGCGCTTGGAGCTGCATCTTAAAGGAGTCGCTGGCTCTTCTGCCTCCCCCACCCCGCCCCCCGCCCCGCCACCCCAGGCCGGCTTTTCCCTCTGTGTGTGTGGCTGGAGGGGTAGGGGTGGGGGTGGACGTTGGGAGGAGGCTTGACTGAGAGCCCGCACGGCAAGTCGCCCTTCTCCAGCGCGGCTCCGGAACCCCCTGTAATCGCCGCGCACCCAGCGCCCTCGAGTCTCTGCAAACTGACAAGCGCACAGTTGCGCCCCCAACTCTCCGCCAGCTGGAAACTTCTCTCCGTGCCTCGCTGGGGCTCGGTAGGTGGAGGTGGGGAGCAAGCGGGCGCCAGCTCAGCGAGTGCAGCTTGGAGTTGGGCTCCGAGTCGCGAGGCAGGAGCCTGGGCAGGGCAGGATCTCGACCGCGGTCTCAAGGGTGCAGCCGCCCTGGAGTGGGTTACCGGGTTTGGCTGGGGATCCTTGTGGGTAGCAGCGCGCGGAATGGGGGTGCAGCTCGTTCCTGGGTGCTTTCCTGCTGCTGGATGTGTTTTTATTAAGGGAGGCGGTGCCAAAGGAGGGGGCCACTTCGATGCTGGCCAGGTCGTATGAAAGGCTTGATTATGAATTGTTCGGTGTTTCACTTGCAACTTCGAAAGGCAAAAGCAGCGGCGGGCTTGCCGGGCTCCATGTGCGGTGCACACGGTTTGCAGCCCGCCGCGCGGACTCCCAACTCCTGGCGTCCTCAGTATGGGCGGCCGCCTGTACACCGGGGACCCACGTCCTCAGCCCCCGGGCGCTCGGGGCTCCTGCTCCCGCACACACAGTGCTCCCAACTTTCTCCGGTTCCTTGCTACAGAGAGAGAGCGCCACGGGGAGCTGCGAGCGAGGGAAAACACGATTGCAAAGCAGGGTGCACGGGGACTCGGGAACCCCCGTGCGCACTGAGCCGGTGATGAGCGCTGGGAAGCCACAGGGCCCTGCTTGGAGCAGGAGACAGAAAGGTGACCCTGGTCGGATAGGGCTCTCCTGTCCCTCCTCCCCAAAGCAAATCCCATATCTTCCACTGCATTGCTGGAAAGAGAATGCAGACCTCGGAGGATAGGCTTCCCTCATCCCACCAAAGCTCCCTGGGAGCCAGCGCCCGCCGGGACAAGTTTCCCACGAGGCCAGGGCACAGCCCGCTACTCCACGAAGAGCCAGATCGAAAGCCCAGCCAGCTCCCAGAGGCGCTAATTCAATAAGACAGAGAAATCTGAGTTCAGAAATCCTGATAAAATCTAATTTTCAGGTTTTAATACCCTGGCTATCAGCCCCCCTCCCCCGGTTCCTGAGGACTCTTAAAAGAAAATAAAGCACATTGATTCTATTTGTTTCTGGGAACTGCAGTTTCTTAATAATATCAGGTGAAGATTTATTTTCCAAGGAGAAAACGATCCACCAGGATACAATCTCTTACTCTGAAATTCCCTGCTGGCTTCTCCCTAGATGGTCTCCTCTCCCTTGTTCAGGGGCTCTTGCACCTCCCCACCCCTCCCATTTTTCTTTTTTGGCAAAAACTCCTAATATCTGAGTGCTGAGCTTACAATTACCCCTAGGATGCCAACAGCACCCAGTTGATTGACTGTAAACACACACACCTCCCCCCTCGCAGATTTTGTTGCTGGCTTCCCTCCCCCCCGCACCCCCCCACCCGGTTTCCCGGGAATGTGTGACATTTAAGCCCGCAATTAGTAGAGTTCCAAGTAGCAACACCACGCCTCTGTTTCAGGCCTTTGGGCCTCTCTGCCGCCTCCTGGCCACCACGAACAGCTCCTTCCCAGCCTTGAGCCCAGCCGCTGGTCCTGCTGGGACGCCCGAATGCCAGGCTCCTCCTTGTAAGCCCGCAGCCCTGCGCCCTAGCTGTCCCTAGGCAGGAGGAGCTCCCTACCTGTTCATGAATAGTGGGGTGCCTGCTGCTGGAAGAATTAATTAGGGGCATGCTGTTTTCTGGGCAGCGTGGAGCTCACTTGGTAGAGAGAAGCATCCAAGCCGTTGCCGGCCACGCTATTTTATTTTTACTACATTTTCTCGGGTTGTAAAAATAGACGCCAGGCACGTTTTTTTTAATTCCCCCCCCCCCCCGAGAGTTTTCTAGCAAGACGTACATTCAAGGCCAGGCAGACTCTATAACAGGTTTCTCCTGATGCCGCCCTGGGGTGAGATGGGAAATGTGGTCCAGCTCCGACCCTCATTCATCTGCATTAGGAGAACCTTCATCCAGGGAGAGGGGCAGGGCCACCATGACACTGGCGCTGAGAGATGGAGGAGCCCCGCTGAGGGCTTGAGGGCCTGGAGCGGGGCACTGGCTGGGGCTCCTCCCAGGGCTGAGCGCTCAGCCGCCAGTGCCAGCGCAGGCCGCAGCGCCGCCCCTCCAGTTTGTCATTTCTGGCAGGAGTGTGTTTGTGTCTGGGTGGTAACTGAGCGAGCTTTCATAGAAATAGTTAGCTCCTCTGGGACTTCCCGTGTACGATGGCTTACGAGGCTGTCAGGTGAGAGTCGCACTGACATCTGAGTGATTTGGGAATTTAAATGCAATATTCCCCGGCACAATAACCAGAATAATGAGTGGCAGAGGCTCATGGTGTCACCTTTGCCCTGTTGGCCAGTATTTTTGGCCCAGGTCCCATGCTAGCAGGACACGATTTCTCCCGGGGAGGAGCAAGCGGCTGGGAACACAGGATGTTCCTGGAGTCCTGTTTTCCCCTGTCTGACACCTGGGTTAATTATGTCTGTTTGGGCTTTTGCACGGTTACCCAAAGCTTCCAATAGTAATGCAATCATCAGAGCGATCCATTTGTAAACCTACCTTCCAAAGATGATTGTAAAATTCTGGCCTTGATTATTTTCATTTCTGTGTAAGTCTTCAATATGTTGCTTTCTTATCCCATTAAGAACATTCAACTCTGCCTTTCAGCTTGTGCTGACCTGTCTGTGGGAACCTAGCTCTCCACTGTTGGCCCAGATGTGGACGCCCTGATCCTCTGTACCTGTGCACAGGGTCCCCTCTATAACTAGTGTTACGATTTCGTAGGCTCCTTTAACAACTTTGACATTTTGACTTGTTGGGCACGGTATTTGAAAGCAGCCATTAAATCTTGGCTCGAGGGGCTGCTTTGCACCTCTGACCCTCAAGCAGAGCCACTTTGAACTAATAACCCCATCAAGGATGAGAGGGTACCTCACCTCTTTCATAACATACCCAATCTCCAAATGTGCAACTCTGGTATTAATAAGAACAGCCCAATCTTCTCAGGAGACCTCGCTAATGCAGCCTCATTTTTTGCATGTTTTGCCAGAGAGCTTTGTTCTTATACATCTCTAATTGTCCCCTTTTTAATTTGTTGCAGGTGTTGTTGCTAATGAGTGTTTCTCTCTCTCTCTCTCTCTCTCTCTCTCTCTCTCT
>NW_004524699.1:4291883-4295256 GCF_000260255.1 Octodon degus | reverse complement strand
CCCCCCCCATGAAAGACAAGCTACACTCCTAGGTACCTGGATGGACTGAAAGCTGAAGTCCCAGCAACTTCCTAATAAGTTACCTACCAAGTAAGGGCAGCTGCCCATTAGTAGTGGCTGTCCCCAGTAAAGCAAAGCTGAGTCACTTCCTAGTTAATACCTCAAAAGCTTTTTTTTTTTTTTTTGCAGCCTTGTCATTCAATCGCTGTCATGTTCAGCCCATGTGTAAAGAAATCTCTTTCATTGGCTCAGGGTGCTAAGTCTGGTCTCAGGAGGGAGCGGGCTTCCAGCTAACATGTGCACCTGCTGATTTTATTTTACCTTTACACGCAGGCCGGAGGGCTGTTACACAGCTG
This sequence comes from Octodon degus, assembly GCF_000260255.1. Lineage (NCBI taxonomy): Eukaryota > Metazoa > Chordata > Mammalia > Rodentia > Octodontidae > Octodon > Octodon degus. The sequence continues at coordinate 4,294,900 of NW_004524699.1, read as the reverse complement.
TGCTGAGTGCATCACACATTCAGGGCCCTTCAAAGACCTGGCTTGATTGGAAGGACAAAAATTAAAAGCAATCTGATCCAGGCCCATGCCGGATCCCTGTGGATTTTCTCCTTATCCCATTTCCATCCACTGTCACAATTTGAGAGTCTGCCTGATTTGATCGGATTCACCTCCGGGGGAGGCGTTCACGCCAAGGTTAGGAGGACGAAAAGTTACAGGGCAACTCTTTGATCTGCCCATCAGCAGTCTGAGAAACGCTGGCTCTGAATTTTCCACAGCGGCCTTCTGGATAAAACAAGTTCTTCGCTGTTTGCAAACCTGCAGCGCCTGAGCCTCTGGGACACCCTGGCCGCTGCCGCCTGGTAGATGTGGCTTTCCCATGCTGAGGCCGAGAGTCCTGCCTGAGCCCGCGGCTGCCTCCCCAGGGCGTCTCTGGGCCGTACCCCTGCGGCCTGCACAGCCATGCTGCGCCTGCTGCTGCTCCTCCTGCACCGCCTCATGCTGGCCTCTTCGGACTACGACACCTGCAAATCCTGGGTGACCACGGATGAGGGCCCCACTTGGGAGTTCTACGCCTGCCAGCCCAAGGCGATGCGTCTGAAGGACTATGTCAAGGTGACAGTGGAGCCCAAGGGCATCACGTGTGGGGACCCCCCAGAGAGGTTCTGCTCCCACGTAAGTCGGCCCCACCCCCACCCTACTGCCAGACCCTGGGGAGGGGCTTGGGAGGACCTGTGGACTGGGTGAGAGTGGAGGACCAGGTGCAGGCTTTGTCCCACCTTGGAAATGAGCACCCAGGGCCCCTGAGGTCTTGTGACGTTCTCCAGGTTGGGGGCTGTCTCCACCAGGAGAACTCAGGAAGAGCAGGGCGGTGTTCACTGGCAAGCCCCGCCTCCCTCATGACGTCAGCAGTCCAGGCCAATGAGGAGAGACTATTTACACTGACGTTGCACTTTGGCTTGACTTGGTTTACCTGTCCTTGGTGCATCCTCCTAGCCTCCCCCCAGCCCCCGGCAGTCTAGCAGAAAGCACTGTGAGGCAAGGGTGTGCCAAACGCCACGCTGGGACCCTGCAGAGGAAAGTTCAGGTCCGGGGCACCTGCATGGGGCTCCTGAAGCAGGAAGGCACAGTCAGCCGCGCGGACAGCGCACCCAGCGGCCTTTCCTGACTGCAGTCACAGCGACTCTGGAGAGGGTATATGTTCAGGCATCGTCACTTAGGTCCGTAGTTAGAGATTAGGGGACCTAGTCACGGATACTCCAGTACTCACTGTTGTGGTTAGCAAAGGCAGCGATAAGAGCGGAAGTCATTTAATGTGCAGTCCTGGAACTCGGGCATCGAGAGCTTGGATCGTGTCACTCTCCCAGGCCTCCCTCCTGCCCTGCTGGGCTGATCTGTGTTGTAGAAAGTAGGCATGTGGGGGGAGGGTCTGTTGCGTCACCTATGAAATGGGCACCTGAACAGAACATTAACAATCTCCGCAGTCTCAGGTGGTTTTAAGGAGTCTGTGGTCCCAATGGAGAGTGTTCGAAATAAGGTCAGGTACAGAGCAAGTGCCCTGGTCTACCTCAGTTTACACTTTCTGTAGTGCATCCTCCAAGCCCCCCGGCAGAATCTAGCAGCTGCTGTCATTAGCCATACATGTGGGGAAACTGAGGCAGCAGAGGTGGAGGCCTTCAGCCAAGGCCGCATGCCGAGAGATTCTGGCCACTATGTCAGGCAGCTAAACCACTTTCCAAGGCCCCAAACTGCACTGAGCTCTGCAGTCCCCACACTGGCAGGGGCTGGGCCAGTCCCCCTCCCCGACCGGCTGTGGCTGCTAGAGGACATGGTAAGGGTTCAGTGTCACCCTCCAGGTGGCTGCTGCTCCAGGTTCCCAGCAGGTGTCCCAGTGCCCCCACCCTGGGCTTCTGAGGCTGTCTCTGCCACCCTGGGAAGGTTGGGTTCCCGCCTGGGCTTGTCTGTGGTGACAAGGCTGTCCCTGTGGGTCACAGCTGGGCCAGAGCCAGCACGGGTGGGGAGGCAGCACAGGGCTGGGAGCCAGGGTGGAGAGTCTGTGGGCAGCAGTGCCCTACACACTGCAGGGCCACCCTGGCTTGGAGGCAGGCGAGGGGGCTGGTTCCTGGCCGTAGGGTGCAGCCAGAGGGAAGCCCAGGTCTGAGTCTTTCAGGGAGAGGCGACCTCTGTTTCTTGTGTAGTCTCAACAGTTTTTTCTCTTAAATATTAATCAGTCCCTTCCTGTGGGGGGCGGGGCACAGTTACACTGTGGTCTATAAGCCCAGCTTGCAAACAGAGCCGGAGGGGTGGGGAGGGGTATCAGATGCCAGCCCGAGACCCTGTCCTGGCCGAGGCCGTGCCGAATGTCCTTGGCCCCAGCCCGCTGCCCCCTCTGCACCTCAGATGGAGCCTACAGAGCTCAGTCACTGCACCCCGACACTCCCGGTCTCCCAGGAGACGGGTGAGGCGGGCAGGGGGAAGCTCAGTGTCCCCAAGACCCTGGCGTGGCTGCGTCTTGGCATCACGCCACTTGTTTGATGGATGTAAATATTTCATGACAGGCTGCCATCCGCTCTGCCTCTGATTACAAATGTGTGGACAGGGAGGACACGGGGAGGCTGTGGGGTCTGGATTTGAACCCCAGTATTGCTGCTTAGTGTGGCTCCTCCCGTGTAACCACACCTCAGGCACCCTGGGGGGAACCCCACTTTAATCCCTTTACAAGCACTAGAAGGAGTTGCCTGAGCCGTGCCAAGGTCACCCATGTGCTTGAGGCCAGCCGGGAGGCACACGCGACCACCAGTCCCTCTCCAAGCCCCAGTCTCTTCCTTTCTCAACAGTGGCAACACCGTAGCAAGTCACAGTACTGGCAGGAGGAGGCAGCTGGGCCATGCATGTCTGGGTACATGCCAGCACATAGTGGGCGCTCAGTGGGCGCATGCCGGCACATAGTGGGCGCTCCGTGGGCGCATGCCGGCACATAGTGGGCGCTCCGTGGGCGCATGCCGGCACATAGTGGG
>NW_004524699.1:4280654-4291783 GCF_000260255.1 Octodon degus | reverse complement strand
GTGGGCGCATGCCGGCACATAGTGGGCGCTCCGTGGGCGCATGCCGGCACATAGTGGGCGCTCCGTGGGCGCATGCCGGCACATAGTGGGTGCTCCGTGGGCGCATGCCGGCACATAGTGGGTGCTCCGTGGGCGCATGCCGGCACATAGTGGGTGCTCCGTGGGCGCATGCCGGCACATAGTAGGTGCTCAGTATGCAGGGCTGCTAGTAGCTTATTAGTGTTATTACTCTTGCTGTTTCCTGGGCTTTTCCTTTCCCTTGGAGTTCTTGCTCCAGCTTTGAGGATGCCACACCCTGCATTCTAGGTTTGGGTAAGCAAATGCACAGGTAGTTTAAATTTCTTCAACCAGAGCCCATGTGGCTAACCAGCCACCAGGGGGCATGAAAGAGGCAGCCAGCCCGCCTTCTGCCCTCTTAGCCCTGCAGTGGCCCAGGGCGTCCCTGCTGTCTGCATCCCTCCTGTGACAGGTATAGAACCACTCATCGCAGCATCCATCCCACTGGGGCACAAGTCCAAGAGTAGGAAGAAGGGGCAAGGAGCAGCCGCCCCTTTCAATTCCAGGTGCAGACACACACACACACACACACACACACACACCCGCCCCGCATCCTGGCCGCCTGTCCTTTGGCAAGGCAAGGCCACCTGAGAGCTGAATTGTAAATTTCAGCCAGTGAAGAAGGGGTGGGGGTGGAAGACAAGATAAATGAATAAGTAAAACCTGATCGCTCTCAACGCACAAGGAGAATTCATAGGACAGGCTTTCAACCGAGGATTCCTGGGCAAGGGCAAATTTCCAGGAGGGCTGCGGGGGAACAGAGGTATCCCGTGTCCCCTTTGCCCAGGCCCTGGCCCAGAGGCTGGCCGGGAGCTGCAGAGCCCCGAGGAGGCCAGGAAGGCAGAGGGCAAGGGTGGCTCCCTGCAGCCCTCTGGCCTGGGGAGGCAATGGGGGCTGGGGTGACCCACAGGGCTCCAAAAGAGGCCTCCACCCGCAAGCACCAGAGGAGCCCATTCTCCATGCCCTGGGGACAAACCTGAGCCCTTGAGACTCAGGAGCGATGAGCACATCCTATATTTCCGCTCCACAGTGTGTTGGAAGTGCGGGCACCCAAGCCCTGCTCCCAGGTCCCTGGGCTGGAATCAGGAAGTGAACAGGAACTCTGGGGGACACAGGTGTGCGGAGGCCAGCGCTTCCCGGGGACCTTGTAGGCTCAGGCTGCTGAGGGTCCTGGCAGCAAGGGGACGGCTGTCCAAAGACAGCCTCAGCTTCCTGTCTATGAAAAGAAAGATGAGCAGGACCGGCCCGCCCGCCCCCCACCTCCCGGGAGGAAGCGCAGGAGTCAAATCTCGCAGGTGCCTGGGGAAGAGCGGGAGTTCCATTCTAGGGGGAGGCCTGGGTATTATTGCGTGCTTAGCCTTGAGTGTCCTGATTTTTCTGTGTTGAACTGGGTGCACATTAGGCTTTAAGGAGACGCTAGAGAGACGGAGGTCGGGATTTCATGCCGTGTGACCTTGGGTGGGAGGCTCAACGGCTCTGAACCAAATTCCCTCAAGTCAGGGCTATTAGAACATGCTCAGGTGACACTGGCGATCACAGGGCCAGACCCCTGTGGGTGCTCGAGTCACACAAGCTAGGGGAGTCAGTTCTCCAAACCCAGATGTCCCCACCCCCTTCCCCAGCTCTGGAAGCTTGGAACAGTTCTTGCCCACAGCCGCCCTCCTGGAACGCCCGAGGCAGGACCCAGGAGGCCAAGAATAGTTCCCTGCACTGACACTTTGAGCTCCAGCGCAGGTTCCTGCCTGCCAGACAGCAGACGGAGAAGGCCGGGCAGTTCTGTCTGTCACCCAGCACCGGGGCCCACAGGGACAGGTCCTGGTGCTTCCTGTCCTGATGGCTCAGGTTAGGGTTCAGATTCCTGAGGAGGGCAGAGGCAGTGCAGGCAGCATCAGAAAGGGTCCCCTGCCTTCCCTGTCCCCACCTTACCCGGGCCCTGCTCCCTCTCTGTTCCCCAACTCTGCTTTGGGAAACAGATTTGATACTAGCTCTCACTTGGCCCATGATGGCCTTGAACTTGCCTGGCTCCTCCTGCCCCAGCCTCCTGAGAGCTGAGAGGCCAGGAGTGCACCACTGTGCCTGGCATCCTCAGCCCTGTTTTAAATGCATTTTCCTTTTGCTTCTTTCTGCACATGTGGTCAGAAGCTGCCTCTTAGGGGCCAGGGAGATGGCTCAGTGGAATAAGCGCTTCCCTGGCAAGCACAAGGGCCTGAGTTCAATCCCTGGTTCCACCAAAAGAAAAAAAAGAAGCTGCCTCTGGCCCCAAGGGTGGTGAGGCAGACAGTGAGTGGGCTGGAGACAAGCCATGTCCTGTGCCATGCTTTGAGGGCGGGGTGGGCACACACCCTGCCCTTACTGAGCCATGGACCCCACAGGCTGTGAGCAGGGACCTCACAGGACCCTTGGACAGCTGAGGCCTGAGGCTGCCCAGGTCCTGTAACAGCAGGGCTGGAGCCATCAGGACAGGACTGAGAGGAGGGACGAGGGAGGGGCAGGGTGGAGGTGAGGCCACTGGCAAGGGCTTCACAGCGCATCACCCATGCAAGTGACAAGGGAAGTGACAAACCACAGCAGTCCGGCTTGGCCTCTCGGCATGCAGAATCTGACTTGTTGCTTGGCGGCTGCAGATTTGCTTAAATAGGTGAAAATGTGCTCCAGCAGGGCCAGTAGGGCAGCGTGGCACTGGTATGGGGTGGGGACCTGGGACTCTCGGACCCCAGCAGAGGGAGGAGACGTTGCTTGCCAGGGGACCAAGCCCCATGCCTCAGTTTCTGCAATTTGGCAATGGTGTTGTTTCAGTCAGGGTTCTGAGTGGTTGCCAGATGTGTTCTGGGGCTTGGGGAATCCCTGATAGTCATACACACAACAGGCCCCCAGTGCACAGGAAAGATCCAGCCTGGCACTGCACTAAGCATTGTGTAGCAGATTTTTTAAAAGTTGGGGTTTTTGTTTTGTTTTTTGTGGTACCAGGGATTGGACTCAGGACCCTGCACTTGCCAGGCAAGCACTTATTCTCCTGAGCTATCTCCCCAGGCCTCTTAAAAAGTTTTTAATGGACCTAAAATTCATATAACACCAAATGAACTGCTTACAATTTTTACAGTGTGTTCATATATCTACATACAGTAAAAGTGCCCGGTCAACTGGTGCATGCAACCCAGCAACATTTAGTACCCTCACAGTGACAGAGGGCCACTGCCTTTGTACAGGTCCTAGATGTTTCGTCACCCTGTAAGGAAACCCCGGGCCATCAAGCAGTCACTCAACATCCCTTCCCCACACACACTGGCAGCCACCAGTCTACTCCCTATCTGTATGGATTTACTTATTCTGGGCATTCCGAATAAATAGAACCAGTGTGACCAACCCAGTGGGTGTGAAATCGTATCTCATTACGGCCTTGATTTGCATTTTCCTGAGGAGTCTTCTCCTCACGTGTTGATTGGCCGTAGGCCTCCTCTGTGTGCACACCTCGAGGTCCTCTGGCTGTGATTTCAGCAGGTTGTCCCCCTGGGGATGAGCTGTACGTGTTCTTTCTCTATTCCAGGTAGTAGACCCTTCTCAGATATGTATTTGAAACTATTTTCTTCATTCTGTGGATTCTTTCCACTTTCCTGGTGGTTGCCCTTCCCGCTAGTCCAGTTTGTCACAACTCGTTTTGTCGCTGCGCTTTTAGTGTTCTCTCGGAGGAGCCACGGCATATTTGTCCCTACGTTTTCTTCTAAGGTGTCCGTCGTGTTAGCGCTTTGATCCTGGCGGAGCTAGCCTTAGTGCATGGTGTGAGGTGCACCTCGCGGCGCCTGGGGTGCCCCATGTCCCTCCTGGAGGAGCCTCATCTTTCCTCCATAAGACTTTCCTGGCATCTCCAGTGAAAGCGAGTTGGCCGTAGGTGCGTGAGCTTGGTTCTTGACCCTCAGCCTGGCCTGCTGTGGCAAGGAGCATCTTTTCTGTATGACTTCAGCAAACCCTCCCAGGTGTCCTGCGTGGAAGGGCCTACTAGTGTCCTACACGCCCATTAGAGAGGAGGATGCAGACCCCAGTGCCAGGTGACAGCATGGAGACTCACCCTTGGATCTCAGCCGCTCAGCAACTATGGCGGGGGGAAGCCCGAGGAGGGGAAGCCCACTCCCGGCAACTGCTCCTCCGTGGGCCTCTTTTCCCCTCCTCCGTCTGGTCGGCTGGGACGTTGGCATTGTGCCCAGCGGAGGGGACTGCTGTGCTTTTATTCTGGTCTTGCAGCTCTCTGGCTGCCACTCCCCGCCATGCAGCCGGGCACCAGATTGCTTGTGTCTGTCTGACCTTTGCCACACAGGTAGTAGGTGGAGTAAGCGCTAAGTAAATGCCGTGACACCCCTCATCTGAGACTAGAGTGCAATTTAGGAGAATCCAGAGGAACCCCAAGAGAAGCTGGAAGACCCCAATATCTATAAGCATATTGCAGCAGGTCAGACTATGCAGGTGGGGACATGGGGTCCTTCTGACTCATCCCTAGGAAGTCCTAGGGTCTGGGAACACAATATAAAATCACTAGTGGGGGCTGGTGAGATGGCTCAGTGGTCTAAAGCACCTACTTAGAACAAGCTTAGCAAAGCACAAGGACTGCGGTTCAATCCCCCAGCCCCACATGCCAGCCAGCCCCGCCCCCTGGTGGGCTGAGCTGGCCACACACACACACACACACACACACACACACACAAATAAATAAATAAAATTTAAAAATAAATAAAATAAAATCACTAGTGGGGTTACAAGCTCCTTCATTTCCCATCTGGGAAACGGAGCCCAAGAAGAGGGGGCCTCCTTAAGGTCCCAGGGAGGAAGCAGAGGAGGGGCGGCTCTGGCGCAGGCATGGGCTCCCCACGTGGAGACCGAGCAGGGCCAGGATCCATCGCACCCAGGCCTCCTCCATCTACCCGCCCATGCTGGATTCGGCCCCCCACCAGGGCACTTGCTTTGGGTAGGTGTGGCCTGTCTGGAGGTCACCTGTGGCCACCTGGCTTTTGGAGGTCTGTCCCCAGGGTTGTTCAGCTGTGCCTCTCACAGGCCCAAGGGGACCACAGGAGCCTCTGCCCGGCCCACCTGCCAACCATGGCATTTCCTGGGTGGCAGCGCCAGGTGTCCTGTTTCAGCTGGTGTGGCCGGGTGTGAGCCAGGCTAGGGTGGTGGCCCGAATGTCCCCAACCACAATGAAGTCAGCACTGGCAATGATCTTAGACACAAAGCACTTGGTGGCTGTGTGCAGCAGTGTCTTTATTCCCGCAAGACTGGGGTGGACAATCCTGTAACACAGCTCAGAGTGGGGGACGGTCCTACTCCAGCTTCCTGATATTCAACCCCACGTGACTCTGGGTCCCCCAAATCTAACTCTGGGGCCTTGAGAGCCCCTGCTTTGTGACCTGACATTCTTGTACCACAGCACAGTGTGTCTTAAGTCCCTGGGGACTCTTGACCTCTCTGGCCCCCACTGCACTCCCTCCTGCTGCCCAGGTCATTTGTCCACTTGACTCCAAGCAATAAAGAGAATAAATGGTGACAGCCAGGCTCTTCAGCCACCAAAGGGCCTGCAATCGATGCCCCCAGGAGACACCTGCGAGTGTGAGGGTCCACCAGGGGACTGAAGGTTCTTGGCATGTCCCCTCCCTCTGGAGGGACAGGAGTGGCCAGAGGCAGGTGGCAACAGCAGAGAAGCCAACTGTACAGAGGGCACCTTGTCACAGCACGTCTGGAACCTTTGCCACCAGCTGTTCTGGGCAGCCGCTGGGGATGGGGCTCCTTCAGAGTCGGCTGCAGCAGCCGAGGAGCCCTGCGTAAGGCTCTTCCCCCAGGGAGCAGGTCTGCCTGCAAGACGAGGGGAGTGCATGTGGCCCCCAGTGTCTCCTTCCTTCCTGGATCACGCGAGTGAGTGAGGGGAGGGAGAGATCCTTCCAGGCCCCCAAACTCAAAGAAGACGAAGAGCATGCGACCAACTCTTATCTCAGCAGCAAAACCCCAGTGCCGGGGTGCCCAGTTTTTAAGGTCACAGTGCTCTTCCTAGAATAATACCTGTGGGTGCACACTCTCACAGGATTGCACACGCTGGGGGGCTTCCTGGACAGCGCTGGCTCCACCCATAGCCCTCAGGGCTCAGCCATCCAGCCTAAGGTAGACCTGCCCTGCTTGGGGGAATCTTAACTTCAGGAAAATCCCATTTTCTGCCTTCTTCCTCCTTTTTCTTCTTCTCTTCCTCTCCTTTTTCTTCTCCTTCTTGGTTTTCTGAGAAAGGGTCTCACTATACAGCACAGGCTGGCCTTGAATCTGTGGCGATCCTCCTGCCTCAGCCTCTCAAGTGCTGGGATGACAGGCGTGTTCCACCCGACCCAGCTGACTTTGTGTTCTTGTGCCTCACGGGTTCTCTCCAGGATTTTCTGGATGCCGCATCCTCCTCCTCCGCTCCCTCCCCAGAGCAGCGACAACTAACATTTATCAAGCACCCAGCATAGAGCAAGCACTTAACTCAAGGCAGCTCCTTCTGCCCTTGAGGAGACTTAGGACATAGTTTATAGTGGTGCTCAATTTTTATGTGTGTGTATGTATATATTTAGGACAGGGTGTTCAGGGTCTCACTGTGTAGATCAGACTCATAGTGATCTTCCTGTTTACAGCCTCCCAAGTGCTGGGACTACAGGCGCGCGCCACCACGCCCAGTCCCAATCGCCATCTCAGCTCGCCAGGGGGGCAGGGCCAGCAGGGCAGGAGCAGGGATCGAACTCCCAGCCCCTGCGACTGCCTAAGCAGGTGCTTTACTCCACTGAGCTATTTGGCCAGCCCTAGTGATGCTCATTCTGAATACAAGGAATCTTGAATTCAGAGAGGTGGATCCACTTGCCCACGGTCACACAACTTCTAGTTGGGGGCCTTCGGTTTCCTCTCTGGGCTGCCTGGACCCTGCATCCAGCCTGCTACCTGATTGCAGACCTCACACGAGTGGCTCGGGCAGCTCAGAAAACACCGTGTGTGTGTGTGTGTGTGTGTGTGTGTGTGTGTGTGTGTGTGTGGTGTGCACGGCATGCACGCATGCAACTGGGAATGCCCTGGGCACACTGTCCCTGTCAGCCTAGGGGAGGGAGGGCTGGGAGGAGGGCTGGTGATTTCTCCCACCCCCTGCCCTTCGAGACGTGAGAGAGCCTGCTAATCCGTTTATTTGATAATTCACTTATTTCGTGTCTATTTGGCAGCACGCATGTTCCCACGCACCAGCTCCGGGGAAGCAAGATGGCTCTGCCTGGCGGGAGCCGGTCTGTCATTCTGGGGAAGGAGTGGGGGAAATCTACACCCGAGGAGGGACAGCACTGAGCCTAAAAATAGAGGGCAATGGGAGCAGTGGGTGGCGTCGGACAGGCTCCCCAAAGCTCCTCATCCTGGGGAGAGTGGGGCTAGGAGGCACGGCTAGGGGAGGCGGGTACCCTGGCTCCACTGGTCACTGCAGGTGGAAAACTGTTCTGTCTCGGGTCCCCGCGGTGGTGGCCTGGCTCCTGGCTGCACGTGGGGCCTCTTGGAGAGCCCTAGCAGCCGGAAGCCCAGACCTGCCCGAAGAGCCCGGCGTGACCAGGCTCCCAGGGTCTGAGGACGGCTACTGTTTGCGTGCTGGTCAGGGCATCTCAGCAGCAGTCCAGGGGCTCTAGGTCTGTGGTTGTGGGCATCCTCACCTGTGTGAGGGGTGTCTTGAAGGCCCAGCCTGGGGGCCAGTGTGACCCAGACACCAGGCTCAGAGTTTCCCCCATCATCCCAGGATGGCCTTGGGCTCCATCTAGCCTTGAGCTCCTGTCGGGCTTTGTAATTCAGAGCCTGAGGGCAAAAGGTTCACACCTGGCCTCCCTGGTCCCTCAAGTTGGCTGTGCTTGGGAGCTGCAGGGTCGCTGCCCTGCTGGCTCCAGGGACCAGGGCGTGGGCTCTCCGGAGTGGGCCACATAGCCCCAGGGGTGGGTCCCACCGTGCCCCTTGCCCCCTGTCCCCTGCTCTGTCCCCTCACTTGGTGCCCTCCATGCCCATCTGCCTGTCCCACCTCCCTAAAAGCCCTGAGGACCCCACAGAGTGACCTCTGTGCCATTCTGGGAAACATGCTACAGTGACCTCTCTGGGAACCCATGCGGGTCAGAATACCCAGGAATGTGGGCTGATGGAACGCAGGGGGCTCTGGGAGCCTCTGCTTTGTCACCTGGAGGGTGAAGTCAAGGGACAGAGGTCGCAACCCAACCCCGAGCCCAAACAAGGCTTCTGGCTGGTCGGCAGGTGCCGGGTAGCTGGTCAGCAGGCTGCTGCCTCTGGTGGCCTGCCCGCCCCTGGGGCTCCGCCTCTGGCAGGCCCTCCCGCCCCTTTCCCAGGTTCCGCCAGCTGCCTCTGTGGTGATCTTTGAGGAATGAGTGACTGAAAAAATCAGCACAGATGCACCGACCCCACTTGCCGCTCCCCCCTTGCCGGGTGTGCCAGGGGTGCTGGAGGTGCCTGGGCTGGGCAGCACCTGCAACCTCTTTGTTCCACACAGCCACCTCCCAACTCCCCAGACAGCAGCAAGAAGCTCTCGAGGGTCTGGGCTTGTGGTCACGCCTACGAGCTATCCCCCATGCATCCAGTGTTGTGTCCGCCCTTGAGATGTTGGAGACTGAGGACCCAGCAGGGGCCCTGCTGAGCAGAGGGAGTCACTCTGCAAACCTCATGCAGGCTCCATGCCACTTTCCCAGCCACAGGGTGGAAGGGACAGACTTCTAAGTGACACTGGCACTCGGGCACACTGGGGTCCAGTGCTCACCTGGACAGTAGGCACCGTGGCCCAGGGCGTCTTCCCTGAGGATGGGCTGTTTAAAGGAAGAGGGGCCCTAGCTGGGCATGCTGGTGCATACCTGTCATCCCACCTCTTGGGAGGCTGAGGCAGGAGGATCCTTGTGAGTTCAAGGCCAGCCTGGGCTAGAAAGTGAGCTCATGGCCAGTCTGAACTGCATAGCGAGACCTGCCTCAGAGACAAAAATCAAAAGGGAGGAGGGGTCCCCCAGAGAGAGGAGCTCAGGGAGGTGTGGGGATGGCAAGAAAGGAAGAGGAGGCCAGAAAGGACAGCGAGGCGGGCATCCAGCAGAAGACCAAACGTAGCCCACACTGGGGAGGAAGGTCCTGGAGGCTCTCAGAGGACCCTTGGGGCTGGCCCTGGGCCCTGGGTGCAGGCTGGGCTGTCTAGGAGGGGAAGCTCAAAGGGTGATAGAGGCGGGGGGGGGGGGGGAGCGCAGGGAGCTCTTGGAGGTGTGCTGCTGAGGACCACACACCTTGTCCCTGCTTGTCCTTGTCCCCAACCTCTGTTGGGGCCTGTCACAGGCCTGGCCCCACACAGCGATGGACCAGGGCTGGGGCCCCTGGAAGCCCCTGCCCCTCGCCCCTGCCCCAGTGCGGCCCTCAGGGCGGGCGCTTTCTCCTCCTGATGAAATATTCATGCCAGCAGAGTGGCCCTCTTCGGGAAGGCTGCCGGCCGAGCTCAGGCTTACGCGCTGCGCAGGCTTTTAAAGAGCAGGACGCCACTCTTGCCTCTAAGCATTTTCTAAGTCCTGGATCAATAATGCACTCCTCGGCCTGCTCCGCGCCCTCCCCAGCCCTCTGCCTCCTCTCCTCCCTACTCCCTCCCTCTCCTTCCCTCTTTCGCCTTTCCATCTCTCTTATTTACCTTTTAGAAAAGTAGTAAATAAACATGTTGAAGGGTTTGGGGCAGTGGAGCTCAGCCTGGAACCAACAGGGGTCAGAGTTGGGCAGGGGGAGGTGCAGGATGCCCACCCAGCCCTGAACAGGTTGTGCCGGGAGGAAGAGGGGGACAGGGGAAGTGTCTCAGGATCCTGAGCTCCTGGAGAAAGGGGAGGGCTCAGCTCACCCTGCCTCCCTCTAAGGAATTAGAAAACATTTACAGCATCACCAGAGAAAACAAGACCAAAACAGAAAAAGAAAGGAGGCCTGAAACAAAGAGCAGGCAAAGCACGGGCCAAAATAGATCACCAGACTCTAAGAATGGAGCATTTTGGGCTCTCTGCCTTTTGTGGTAATGAGCTCTCCGTCGCTGGAGGTATGCAAATGAAGGGGAGCTGGTCCCCTTCTGAGCCGGATGCCCACGCGTGTCTAGTTGGTGGTGTGGTACCCATGAGGCATCCATTGGCTGTGGGGGCCACCAGGGATTGCTGCCAGGCACGCTTCAGCTGGGAGAGAGTTTCCCATCTCAAGCATTCCTGGAAATCTGGCTGTGGGAAGAAGCCACATATGCCCAGGGCAAAGAAGATTTTTTTTTTTAAGAGCACACATTTAAGTTCCTGGAGAGATTAACCCTCATCTCCCCGGGGCCCCGGTAGGACCCCCACCCACCCGCTCTGGCTGCTCTGTGGGTTTGCTCCTAGCCAGCAGCAGGTCCCACACAGGGCCTGGCACTGTGCCCTGGCCCTCTGACCGTGACCTCCTGGCAGACCCCATCCTGGGCATCTGGCTTGAGTACACAGCCCTATCTCCAACCGCCCAGAAGGCTTATGGGTAGAGCCTGTTGGGGAGACCTAGATGGCGGGCAGGGCACTGGCCGGCTACTAGGACATAGACATGGGCATCCCATCTTCTCAGCCCATCACCGTGGGACTCCAGTCCTCACTCAGGTCAGGAATGTCCCCTAAATGCCGCACATGGCCATGGCACTGGTGACTGGTGCCACTCTCCATGTGGTCCTGGTTCTGGAAAGGGGTGACCAGGGGCAGGGTTTAGGTAGAAGCTCTCAGTGCAGAATGAAGGCCGCTAGGGACACCTGCCTGGGGCTCCTCAGGGGCGGCTGAGTCAGGACAGGCTCTGGGAGCTAGGGTCAGGCTCCCTTGCCTTCCCGGCCTCCAGAACTGCCCAGGTCCACAAGGGAAACTGTTCCCTGGATGGTGAGGTGCAGGCCACTTTCCGCTGATTCATGAGCCCAGGGAGGTCACCTTGCTGTGACCCAAGACTTCTGCTCCAAGGGGAAGAAATAGAGGTGGAGAAAACAAGAGGGACAGAGATCGATGAAACCACGGAAGAGAGGTGGGGGGGGGGGAGAGAGAGAGAGA
>NW_004524699.1:4274758-4280539 GCF_000260255.1 Octodon degus | reverse complement strand
ACAGAAACAGAGAGAGAGACAGACAGACAGAGACAGAGACAGAGACAGACAGACAGAGACAGAGAGACAGAGAGAGAGAAGGAGAGAGAGAGACTCACTCAGGGAGGTGGTGGGGACAGAGACCCTCGGGGCTGCTGAAATTAGCATCAGCGCTGAACAGAATCTCTGTTTCCGTCGTGTTAATAATTTATCCCAGCTGCAACTTTTCTTACCAATAAATAGGAAATAATTTGTTAGGGAGAATTCCCTGGGCACGGCTCTCTCCCAGGCAGAGGAAGGCGCGTCTCCGCCCTTCCTCCCCAGACAGCCTGCTCTTGCGGAACTGGATCTCTTAGATGTCAGGGATGGAGCCTCTTGGCCCCCTCCTGCTTGGCCATTCCAAGAGAAGGGAAACTGAGGCATAGGTGGGCCAAGGCCACAGCCAGAGTCACCCATGGCATTGCTAGCAGTCCCTGGAGCCCTAATGGCATGACAGTGGGCTAAGGTGCTCCAGACTGATTTACTGTCCTGAAAGTCCCAGAAGCCAAACCAGACTGTGTGGAGCCCCTGTCACTTCCTGCCCTCTGCAGCTCTTCCCTCAGTCCCCAGCTTGGTGGGAACAAGACCAGGTGCTGCCTCCTGCTCCTCCAGGGTTCCCCGGTTGGGACCACAGCTGCCTCCAGCCCATCGTGGGGGAGGTTGACAGCGTGGCAGACAGGATCCCCAAGTCTCTCAGCTGCTCAACTGTTCTGGCCTGCCCACATGCCTGGGTGGTGATGCCTGCCTCCCCCACAGAGCGGGTGTCTGCAGAGTGGCAGGGCCTGGGGGCGACCATGTCCTTCCCAAGGGTGAAGGACACAGTCTCCCCACTTGTCTCCAAGTGGGGCGCTTCCTATCCCACCATGAACAGGGTGATCTTGGAAGGCTGTCCAGCCTTTCCTCCTCCATGAAATGTAAATAAAAGGATTTCATTTGCAGGACTAGGGACTGAGCCCAAGGTTTTTGCCCTGAGCTACATCCCCAGCCCTGGTTCTTAATATTTTAGTTGAGATAAGGTCTCACTTGGTCACTAAGTGGTCCAGACTGGGTTGAAACTTGCAGTCCTCCTGCCTCAGCCTCCTGGAGTGCTGGGATGACAGGTGTGTGCCGCTATGATTCCAGGCCCCAGGACACCGTGAGCTTCCAGTCTGACCATTGCAGCCACAGGGCTGGGGGTGGCTGGGATACCCTCCTGGCCTCCGGCGCGCTGCGCAGCCAGACGTAGGTCCTGGCCACACAGTGCCTAGGGCCAGGGTTGCTCCCCTGTGGAGAAGCCATTCACACCCACAAAGATGTCCTGTATCCCCAAAGAGCACAGGGGCTGGGCTGCAGTGGGGACAGAGGTGGACGGGATCTCCGCAGGGAGTATACGCGAAAACAAAATATCTTTTCCTGACCTATCCCATGTTCACGACTGAGGCCTGACAGCAAGAGAGAGATTAACCAGACAGAAGCACACAGATGAATTTAACACCAGTTCATCTGGCCTGAGCACCTTTGTGAAGAAGGTGACCCAGAGACAGAGGTAAATCTGCTTGTATTTGCGCTCAGTTGGGCCTGTGTCCATGCAGATGTATGACTGGATTAAAACACACCCCTGCAGCACGGCGTGATGGCACACCCCTGTCATCCCAGAACTCTGGAGGCTGAGGCAGGGGGATTACAAATTTCAGCCCAGCCAGGGAAACTTAAGGACTTGGCAAGACCTTGTCTCAAAATACCGAATTAGAAAGGGCCGGAAAGGAGCTAAATGTGAGGGCCTAGGCTCAAGCCCTAGTGACGCACACATACGCAAGTGTTGTACTGCTGGGGATATTTCTAGGTGTTCGGTACCAGGGCCTGAACTCAGCACCCTGCACTTGCAAGGCAAGCACTTGTTCTACTGAGCTATCTCCCCGGCCTTTTTTTTTTTTAATTTTGTTTTTTCTAGGTATTCTTTACCTCCCATCTCACATGATATTGAGTGAGGAAATAGAGGCTCAGAAAGTCTCACTACCTCCCTCCGCCAGGGTAGAGCTGAGCTGGAACTCAGGGCTTTCAGACCCCCACCTCAGGCAGGGGTTCCCGTGGGGCTCAACTAGATGGAAAGTGGGTTTCTGCATTTTTCTGCAGAAAATTCCAAGGTTTTATGGACTAACTCGTGAAATGGCTAAAGGGACTGCTGCCATGGGTGAAGCCACAGGTGGGTGCTACCTGAGAGGGCTGGCAGGCACCCACATGTCCTTAGCTTCTGAACCCTGTATCAGGTTGCTTAATTTTGGCATTGTTCAACTAATCTCACCCAAGAAGGTTCAGACCCTGGGAGCTGGCAGGGCCACCACACACACACACTGTCCCCAGCTGTCAGGGCTGGGGGAGGTGGGATTGGGGTGTGGGGGTCTTTGTCCCCAGTCCCAGGAAAGGACAGAGGACAGGTCACGTGTGGCCAGGGCCAAGGTGGCTGCACCATGCTCCTAACTGGCTCATAGCATCCTGAGGCCTTGGGTGGGGCAGAGGGAGGCTGGAAAGAAACAGGACGCAGGCCAGTAAATACCCGGCTGACTCCTTAGTTTCTGACCATCTGTTTCCCCAGGGGCTGGCGGGCAGCAGGCCCAGCCAGTGAGGGCGCACTGTCCACAGTCCTCGCCTGGCAGAGGCTGCTGCGTCTGTCCCCAGAGTGACAGGCTTGGAGGGACCCCACATCCCACACTAGCAGGCTGGTAGTGGTGGGACAAAAGCAGGATGTGGGAGAGGGACAGGGACGGGGGAGGGGGGAGCGCACGGCTCCCTGCCTTGCGGTTGACAGGAACACGGCACACTGTGTGGAACACGGCATGCTGAGTGTGGCAGACGGACCCAGTGCAGCCGCCACTGTGTTCATGGGTGTTTTTAAGTTTTACTTCTATGAATCCATGGTGGCAGTACAGAGTGGCTGTGCGCCTCATGGAAAGCTGGGGCGTGCAGAGCGCATCTTCACTGGTGCATCCCTCCCCTCCCCTCCTCCTCCCTCCACCTTGGTCCCTTTCCCATTTGCAAAAGATCAATCCCGCTGTTTCCTAGTATCTATTTTTTATTTTGCTCTTTAATTTATTTATACTTTGGGTTCTCATATACGAGAAGCTGCTCGATATTCAAGCTGTGCGTCTGCTGTGTGCGCCGGGCACACATGACGGTCTCGAGGTACGAACCTTCCCTACAGGCCCCTGGAGTTTACCCTCCTTTGTAGCCCGCAGTGCTCTGGGGGTGTCAGTGACACACTGAGAGGCAATCAGTGTGATGGGACTCAGTCCTATAATTTGGTGGGCGGTTGCTGAAGGAGGAGGAGACAGAGATGGAAACACAGGAAGAGGAGGAGGAGGAGGAGTTGGAGGAGGAGCAGCAGCAGCAGCAGCAGCAGATTCATTCTCAGACGCACTGTCCACACCTCAGAAGGCTTGGGCCAGCCCCGCCCATCCTGGCCTCAGTTTCCCTGCCTGTTCCTGGAGGGGTTGGATGACAGGCTGTGCTCCCAAGGTCTGCCAGCCCGGTGACCCACAGGGCCAGCCCAGCTGGGGGTGGACAAAGGCCCGGCAGGGCACTGAGGACAGGGCTATTTTAGTCGAGGAGGGCTTTGTGGGCCCGGCCTCCAGGAGCCCCAGGGCCAGCCCTGCCCACCAAGGGGTCCCAGGCTGTCTCAGAGCCTGTCCTCCTCTCCCAAGAATCAAAGCCACGGCCAGAGGCGCACTGTGGTGTGGCCTGCAGGGCTGGCAGGGTGGCGGCTGGGCCCTGCGTCCACTCCCGGAAGGGGGCCTCCCAGCTCACGGGGGAGTAAAAGGTTTTTAACTCAGATCCAAGCCATTTTGTCTCTGAACAAGCCAGACACCTGAAATATTCATCAAAGGGCTGGGAGCATTCTGGGGCCTGGTGGTTAGTACCACTATTTGGTGGTGTTTTTTATTTTTAATTAATAGACTTTATTACCCAGAGAAGTTTTAGCTCTGCAGATAATTGAGGCACTAAAGCAGAGAGGGCTGAGACCCCTCTGCCTCCCTGCTGGGGTTGCCACGGGCCAGGAATCGTGCCGGCTGGGCACCCACCCTCCCTCCCTCCCCTGCAGGAGAACCCCTACCTGTGCAGCAATGAGTGTGACGCCTCGAACCCCGACCTGGCCCACCCGCCGCGGCTCATGTTCGACCGCGAGGACGAGGGCCTGGCCACCTACTGGCAGAGCGTGACCTGGAGCCGCTACCCGAGCCCGCTGGAGGCCAACATCACCCTGTCGTGGAACAAGAGCGTGGAGCTGACGGACGATGTGGTAATGACCTTCGAGTACGGCCGGCCCACGGTCATGGTGCTGGAGAAGTCGCTGGACAACGGGCGCACGTGGCAGCCCTACCAGTTCTACGCCGAGGATTGCATGGAGGCCTTCGGCATGGCGGCGCGGCGCGCCCGCGACATGTCCCCGTCCAGCGCCCACCGCGTGCTGTGCACCGAGGAGCACTCCCGCTGGGCCGGCTCCAAGAAGGAGAAGCACGTGCGCTTCGAGGTGCGCGACCGCTTCGCCATCTTCGCAGGCCCCGACCTGCGCAACATGGACAACCTGTACACGCGGCTGGAGAGCGCCAAGGGCCTCAAGGACTTCTTCACACTCACCGACCTGCGCGTGCGCCTGCTGCGGCCGGCGCTGGGCGGCACCTACGTGCAGCGCGAGAACCTGTACAAGTACTTCTACGCCATCTCCAACATCGAGGTGATCGGCAGGTAAGGTCGCGGTCAGGGCCGCGCTGCTACCTGATTCCCGAGGGTGCTGGCTGATGCCTGGAATGTCACTTGGTACTCGGATGTCACCTGGTTGCTGGGGTATTTACTATCTGGTTCCCAAGACATATCTGTTCCCCAGGATGTCTCCTGGTACCTGGATGTCACTTAGTGTCTGGGACATCACCTTGTTCCTGGGATATCCCGGGTTCAGAGGATGTTGCCTTCCAGGGAGGTTACTTGGTGCGACATCATGACTCCCGTGCCTGTGACGGCCGGGCTGTGCAGACAGCTGCCCAGGCTGTTCTGCCCAGGGTGCGTGTGTGGTTGTTAGCATCCTCCTAGGGCTGTGGGCAGGGCTGGCTAGCACCTGGGCTGTGCAGGGTGAGCCACATTTGCCTACTGTCTGGGGGTCCTGAAGACCACCTCAGGCTCCACAAGTCACCAGAGAGAGCTGGTGGTACCATTGCTTACAGCACTGCCGTACTGTGGAGAAAGGCTGCAGCCTGAAGGCAGGAACAGGACAGTGCCCAGGCGGGCCCGGGAGCTCAGAAGGCTGGGGCCGCCCAGCCCTTGCCCTGAAGAGTGTCCCCCTGCCTGGGCAAAGTTCTTGGAGGCTCCCAGGAGCCAGGCTGGCATGGGCAGCCAAGAGTGAGCTCCCCATTGCCAGAGCATTCGAGCTGGCCAGGTGGCATTTGTAAGGGCTGATGCAGAGGAGCCTGTACACCAGATTCAGGTAGCAGTGGTACCTGCAAGTGAACAGAAGCTCCCTGCAGCCCCGTGCCCTGCTTGTGCTCTGGGCTGGGCATCCCAGCCATGTGCTCCCCTGGCTGGAGAGGAAAGATCCCTAGACTCTGCAGGAGGCCGTCCTGGGCTGGACCTGTGCACCTCCCAGCCCACTGGCCTGCTTCTTCCTCCTCCCCCTGCCCCTTGCCTCCATCCACCCTCCACAGACATCCGGTCCCTATTGATTGCTGGTAACTAGAGATGGCCAGGGCTAGACTAGAATAGATATACAGAAGCAAGTTTTAAGCGGGGGGGGGGGGG
>NW_004524699.1:4248934-4273638 GCF_000260255.1 Octodon degus | reverse complement strand
GGGCAGGTTTCCTACCCTACCCTTCCCACTTCCCTGTGGGGAGCCCAGGGCTGGGAACTCGGCCAACCCCTCCCTACAGAGCCCCGGATGTGAAGTTCTGGGGGCCTGTGGTTAGCACCCTGTCCTTGCTGAGCTCAAGTGGCACCAGATCTTGGGGAGCCTGGCCCGTGGCCCTCAGGAGGGGTGAGGTCTGCAGGCTCTGGAAGTGGTCCAGGAGGAAGAGCACCCCGGTTTCTGTTTCATTCTCAAAGGACCCCATGGTCCCCAAACATCTGGAAAGTCCTGGAAAGGCAATTTTAAGCCTCCTGAACTACAGCTTCCATTAAGGAGTGATGTGCGAGTTGGGTGTGGTATACATACCTGTCATCCCACGCTCGGGAGGCAGAGACAGGAGGATCTCTGTGAGTTGGAGGCCAGTCTAGGCTATACAGTGAGCTCAAGGCCAGCTTGAACTGCATAGTGAGATCCTATCTCAAAAAACAAAAGAGACTGAGGAGATAGCTCAGTAGAATAAGCACTTGCCTGGCAAGTGCAGGATCGTGAGTTCAATCCCCAGTACCGCAAAAAAAAAAAAAAAAAAAAAAAAAAAAAAAAAAAAAGAGTGGTGTATAACTGTGGTCCATCCACTGAGAGCTAGAGACAGGTGTGGACAGGAAGGGAGTTGGCATTCCCAAGGCCTGGGAAGCTTGGGGAACAAGTCTAAACCCAGGTTGCTGCAGGCCAGCTTTGAGCCTGTAGGGAGTGATCGTGGCTGGCCTTGTCTCAGGCGGCTCCAGCCTTGGCCTTGCCTTCTCCTGCTGGTCCTCTCTGCATGTGGGGGTTGACTCAGGGTCCCCCACACCCTTTGTTCCTGAGGTACCCTCCGCAGATGACCTCTGGTAGCTTACAGCTGAACCCCCTCGGCCATGACCCTATTTCCTTAAAGTTGCAGCACAGTTAGGACTTCGATAGCCAACCCTAACCTCCACGTCCTCCTGAGGACGCGGTTACCCCCAGGATGGGCCCTGACACTCTAGCAGGGAGCGTGTCAGGGCGGGGAGCCAACCGGAGAGCAAAGTGCGCAGGAGGGAAGTGGGCGCGGTGGTCCCACAGCAGCACAGGGGCCCGTGGACTCCGGGTGACCGGCCATGGTGGCTGTGAATGCTGTAGGGGCAGGTTGTGCCCCAAGCGACTTGGTTTTCTCCTGGCTTTGTCAAGAGTCCCGGTGGTAGGCAGGGAGGGAGCCCGCAGCTCCTGGACCTGAGCTGGAGCCCACAGAGCCTCCTGAGCCCTGGGTGTCTGGGGGCCGGAACAGGGCCCCCTGCTGACCCGCACACTTGGCTCGCAGCTCCTGGAGCCCCTTTCTGCTCTGGGGGAGAAGCACCCTGCTCTTAGCTCCTGACCACCCAGACCCTCCTCTGAGTGTGAGGTGACTCCACATCAGTCTCCAGCCGCACAAGGGAGGCTGCAGCCTCAGGGTGTTGTGTAGGGAGAGGATGGTCGCCCCTGTCCCCTGCCCTCTAGCTGTGCTCACCTAGTTCTTCCCACACAGGTCCCAGCCTGTCCCTTTCTGTAGATTTTTTTTCTTTCTTTTTTTGAGACAGAGTCTCACTGTGTAGTTCAGGCAGGCTTTGAACTCACTGGGTAGCCCAGGCTGGCTTCACACTCATGGCGATCCTCCTGCCTTAGCCTCCCACGTGCTGCGATTAGGCTGTACCCTACCCAGCCTTCACATAGATCTTGGGGGCGAGTCCCCACCCTGTACCCCACTTGCAGCAACCACATACTCACACCCCCTTCCTCTGTGGCCAGGGCTGAGTTCTGGGGTTCAGTCACCCTGAACCTGTGTACCCAGGCTGCTTCAGGGCCGCCCAGGGCCTCCCCAGGCCTTCTGCCCGGGGCTTGGCTCACAGAGCACAACTGGGGCTCTGAAGGCTGGGGACTGCACGGCATCTTGCTATCTCGTCTTGGCCCCTGAGGCCACAGCATGCAGCCGCACGGACGCGGTGACCACGTGTGGCTGCACACCTGAGGTCCTGGCTGGTTCGCTGTGGCACCAACTCCACACCCAGGGAGTCAGTGGGATGCGTGCCTTCGCTCACTCACGTCTTCGCTCATTCACTCAGTCACTTGTTCACGCACGCATTTGCTCACCCACTCGCTCATTCAGTGCTCGCTCATTCACTCGCTCATTCGTTTTTTTAGTGTTGTTTTTGTTTTGATTCCAGGAAGCGAACTCCTGACTTGGCACTTGCCAGGCAGGTGCTGTCCCGCTGAGCCATATCCCTGCCACCACTCACTCATTCATTTATTCATTTATTCATTTATTCACTCACTCATTCATGAGCGGACCCACACAAATGTGAATGTGTAGTCTTATCTGTCACACTGCCGCCCAAGGGCCTGGAAAGCAGGGCTGGCTCGGAGGTACAGAGCCTAGAGCAGCAGGGCACGGACACACACACAGTGCCGCCACCTCTGCTGTCACGCCTGGCTCCTCTTCGTCACTTCCGCAGGCCTAGTGTGGGCCCTGGCTTGCCTGCCCTTCCCTGGGGATGCTGGGACGCCATGGTGCAGGGAAAGAGGCAAGCTTGCATTCATTCACCAGCCAGGACGGAGGGCTTCTTCAGGCCTTGGTCCCACCCTGTGTCACCCCTATGTCACACACTCTAGGCCTCCGCTCCCTTGGGACAGCTCCCCCTTGGGCTGGAGGCTGCATCTGGCTCCATGGCTGGTAATACAATTTGTCAGCAGACGGGAGAGGTGATGTACGAGAAAGCATTTAATACGAAAAGAGCTCGTGCAGAAGCCCAAATTTGATTTAGACAATGAACTCAATTGCTGGCCGGGCTGTGTTCCGGGAGGACGGCGGCCTGCATTTGTCCAAGTCACTGTGTGTCACCCAGACCCCAGTCCTGCAGCCCCACCCGCTCCCCCTCCCCCGACTCCGTCTGCAGGGTGGCCTGGTGACTCGATGGCTTCAGGGCCCTGTTTCCTGCAGGACCCGTCCGCTGCACCTCACCAGTCAGCAGGAAGTCCTCCTCCAGCATGGTCCCAAATTTGCCCTGTCCTTCTGGTCACTTTTTACCCCTATGCCCAGTGGACTCTGTGGTTCTCTGCTGCCTGCTCCTTGCTCTAACCTCTGCCAGTCTTCATGCCACCTTGGCAGGCCAAAGCCCCTTCCCTGCTCCACCCACAAGAGAAGGGAAGATTCCCACTGTGACCCTTGGCCAAGCCCAGCCTTGTGGCCCATCCTGACCTTGTCCAGCTGCTGGCTGGACAGGGGAGCCCTGGGCCACCTCTCATGTGACTCCCCAGCCCTTGGGTCATGTCTTCCTGGCTGCAGGCACCTGAATCCCTTGGGGAGCAAGAGCCCTTGGTGGGGCTGCACAGCACGCCACTAACTGGCCTTCCTGTGGGTGCTACTTCCCTGTCACCCAAAGTCCCCTGAGAGAGGTTTTGCCAAACGAATGAACAGTTTTTACGGTGAGTGGATGGCTCTACCTGGGAAGCAGCAGGACTATCTTTCCACCTGTCTTCCAAGGTGTCCCGGCTCCTCTGCCCCCTGTGATGACACAGGCCAGAGGGGTCAGAAGAGAGGGAAAGGCAGGCGGCCAGGATGGATTCCAAGAACCCCAGATCCCAGTGGCTTGCTTTTTGGGCTCACTCCACCTCCACCTCACACCCCACTCTGCAGGGATAGCTGTGAAGTCCCACAGGGGTCACATTAGAGGGGAGCCTTCCAGGAGCCTCCAGCTACCCCTGAGCTGGGTGACGCCACTCTGGGACGGAGCTGACCCACTTTGCTCCATCCCA
Source organism: Octodon degus (assembly GCF_000260255.1). NCBI lineage: Eukaryota > Metazoa > Chordata > Mammalia > Rodentia > Octodontidae > Octodon > Octodon degus. The sequence continues at coordinate 4,269,843 of NW_004524699.1, read as the reverse complement.
GGTGGATCCTCTCCAGACACCCAGCTCCTCTCCTTTTGCCGCCGGCAGGGGAGAGAAGGGCCCGACTCACGATTCTTGTGGCACATCGGTGCCAGGCCCGGGTCCAGATGGTGCCCCTGCCGGCAGCTCCTGGGCACTGCACGCCCTCCCTGTGAGGCAGGGCACGCTCCTGCCTGGCACGGGCTGGTGTCCCTGCCATCCTCCGTGTGGCTGTCAGACTCCCGCTGGGCCTGCCACTGTTCCGAGGACTGGGGCTGTCTGGGACGCGCCTTCCCTGGAGGTGAGCCGGGCCCTTCTTGGAGCAGTTGTCACCTCCTGGGGCTCGTTAGGGACAAGCCAACTCCAGAAAAGGAACAGCTCAGCGGAGCGGGCAGCTGCGGCCCTGCGTCGGCAGGCAGGTGGCAGGGCCAGCTTCCAGCGGGCAAGCAGTGCCCTCATGCAGCCAGTGACGGGAAGCAGGAGGTGGGACAGGGGCCTTTCTCCGCCACTTGGTGATCAGGGCAGGCAGGGGGGCTGGCAGGTGAAGGGCAGGATGTCCCACTCAACTCGAATTTCAGGTAAACAGGTGACTCTTGGTATAAGTAGACCCTAAATGTTCCTTGGGATACACTTAAGCTAACCAAGTTATTATTGTTTCTCTAGAATTTGAATACAACCTGACATCCTTATTTTTTGAGGAGACTCTCACCCTGTTAATCCCAGCTGACCCTGGCCCCGAGGCTCGGGTAATCCTCTGCTAATCAAGGGCTTCGGCCTCCTGAAGGGCTGTGACTATAAGCAGCACACCTGGCCAGTGCCCTGCTTTTGCTTTGTTTTGTTTTTGAAATAAGGTTTTGCTGTGTGGCCCAGGCTGGCCCTGGACATGTGGCGATCCTCCTGCCTCAGCCTCCTAAAGACTGAGATTATAGGTGTGTGCCCCACGCCCAACCATTTTGCATTTTTATTTGCTAAATCTGACAACCAGAAAGGGAGGGGCTTGGTGGAAGTGCAGGCCCAAGAGGCCAGTGGCTATATCCCTCCTTGTGGGGACACCAGGGGCCAAAGAACAGGCTACTTGAGCAGTTTTACGGGGTCAGCTGGCCTAGGGTGCTGGCAAGAGGGGGTGTCATCCCCTGATCTCAGCCCCAGGAACCCACACTTCCACCCTCCCCCCAGGCAGCCGTTGGCCCGTGGGCTGGGGACAGTAGCAATAGCAGAACAGCCAGAGCTGGCGGTAGTACCCTGTGTCGAACCTGCGTCGGCCTGCACAGGACGCAGGTCACCAGCTCAGACCTGCAGAGCCCGGGGCAGGGGTGTGAGCGCAGCCGCTGGGTCACCGCAGAACACACCTTTTACACACCAGGTTTGGAGCCGTCACCTCTGGCCAATGCAGAGAGGAGCTACTGAGAGGGCTCCCGCTCCTGCCTCCCTGCCCCCTCCTCCTTCCTTCCCCTCCCTCCCTCTCTCCTTCCTTCCCTCCCTTACTCATAAGATGCTGAGGCCTGCTACCGTGTACGAAGGAGCATGTGAGGCACTTGGGAAAACTGCAGTACGCAGCTGAAAATCTCAGGCACGATTCAGCTATTGCTTTGCTCCCTGACGGTCGGGGGCCCAGACAAGTGACTGACTTGGGGTCACTCGGCAATCAGCAGCAGCCCTGGCCGCAGACTCAGCACCCAGCTGTTTGTGCATCTGTGTGTGTGCACTTGTGTGCCTGGGGCACACGTGTGTGCGTGTGGGTACATGTATGTGCACGTGTGCGTGTATGCACACGTGTGCCCCTGCTACTGTCCCAAGAGTTAAAGTCAGGGGACTATGAGCATGTGTGTGTTTGCAGGCACACAGGGTCCACCACGCACACGTACACACACCCGTGTCACCCTGGCAGGGCCTAAGGGAGCTTGGCGCTTCTCACCTCGACCTTAGGAAGGAGAGGGGAGAGAGGAAGGCAGGGGGTGTGGACTGGCCCGCAGTGTGGGAGGGGCGTGGCCAGGCGTGGCCACCTCAGCTTGGTCACCACCAGCCTCCGAAATGCGTTCAGAGCTCCTGTCCCTGGGCCAGGTTTCGTGACCTGGGCCATCACTGGCCTGGCCTGCGGGGGTCTTGTGTCCCCATAAGGTGGGAAGAGTGGGCTTTGTGCGTTTCTGCGGGATTTGGTTAATAATGCACTGCCTGCCTGCGCGAGTGCCCGCTAAATTATTTACAGTCGTGCTTATTTATTCTGTCCACTTCACCTCCCCAGGGCCGGTGGGGCTGCGGAAGAGAGATCAAGGGACAACAGCCGCAGGGTGGGGGCAGCCCGGCTCCAGGGTGGGGCAGTTCGCCCTTCGGGGGGGCCCTGTGTCAGAGCTCCAGCGGTGGGAACTGTAGGCCCCGACCCGGTGCTGCTCCAGGCCCTTCCTTCGTTCCGCGAGGCCCCTGCTGTGTGCCCTCCGCAGGCTGCTTGGCCTCTCCATGTCCCTCTCCTTGCCTGCCAGCGGCAGTAGGAATGATGGACCCCTCCCAGGGGCTGAGGAAGCGCTCACACGCCCGTCCACGGCTGTGCAGGGCCCTGGTGCAGATGCATGCAGACCCCGCCGCAGCTGGCCGTCCCGCAGCCTTCTCGGCTCAGCGACTGGGCCACCAGGGAGCACTAGGCACAGGAGGAGAGCGATCTGGAAGGATGCTTCTGCCTGTCACCACCCAGCCAAGCCCTTCCTGCCCACTCGTGTGCCCGGAGCCCACCCGCAGGAAGCCTGTCACTTAACAGCTTTAAGCACTCGGCGCGATCCACAAATGTGACGAACGTTTCAATTGTGTAAAAAATCGTTAGAGTAACAGACACGCTGCCGCGAACCCCCATCCTCCCAACATCCTGGCCGCTTTCCGGAGCCGCTCTGGATAGCTCTTTCACCAGGGTCTTTGAATCATGTAGTCCCGGCAGCCTTCGGTGCTGTGAGTGGACTCAAAGACCTCTCCTCCTCATGGTCATTTTTACGCTGGGGAGAGTCAGAGGCCACCCAGAGCCAAAGCTGGTGAATAAAGGGGAGGAGGACACGGCGTGACCTTTGTATGGCCCTGCCCTTCTGCGGGATGGCGCTGGGCAGCAACATCCTCTGAATTTTTTTTCCCACATCCTATAAAGAAACTCATGAAAGAGGACTTTCCGAGCTGTTCCAGAATGTGACAAGAAGGGCGGGGCGGGTGTGTACGAAGGCAGGGGGAGGATTTTGAGGGGATCTGTGGCTATGTGTCTTTTAAAAATTTTTAAAATATGAAATTCTTTTTCTGGTGGTACTGGAGATGGAACTCAGTGGCAGGCGCCTGTGCCACTGCGCTGTGTCCCCAACCACCACACCATGTTGTGCAGCCATCACCTCTGTCAATTTGAAAGCACCGAAACGCCTGAGGATGCTTCTTCCCTCGTCCTCATCCCTAACTCCCTCTCCCCATGCTCAGCCTGCTGAACCCATGCACCTACTCTCTCTAAAGACTTGCCTCTGCTCGGGCATTTCATATAAATGAAACCAGGTGATATTTGTCCTTTTGTGTCTAGTTAATCTCACTTAGCTTGCGTTCGGATTTCATGCATGCTGCAGCTGAATCAATGTTCCATTCCTTTTTGCGGCTGACTAATATTCCACCATCAGTATGCACTGCATGTTGTTTGTCTATTGACGGATGCTGTGGCTGCTTCTGCTTTTGGGGTATTACAAAGAGCACTGCTGTGGGCCTTTGTGCACAGGGTTTTATGTGGACAAATGTGTTCATTACTTTTGGGGTATCCTGAGGTAGAATTGTTGGCTCCTGTTGAACTCCTCAGTTTCCCCTTTTGTGGACCTGCCAGACCTCTTTCCAAAGGGGCTACAGCATCTTGTGTCCCAGCAGCAGTGTGGCAGGCTCCAGTTCCCCGCTCTTTGCCAACACTTAGTGTTATCCGTCTTTTGACTCTAGCCACCCCTGTGGCTGTGACGTGGCATCTCCTCGTGGCCAGCGGTGGGGCATTTCTTTCCATGTACTTTGTCGTTCAGCATCTTCTTGGGGAAACACCTATCTAGATCCTCTCATCATTTTCAAAACTGAGTAGTTCATCTTTTTATACTGGCCCTGAACTCACCGTGTAACACAGACCAGCTTCCCACTCGCAGCGGCCCTCCTGCCTCAGCCTCCCCCCAAGTGCTGGGATTACAGGCCTGAACCACCACACCAGGCAAGATTTGCAATTTTTACCTCTTATGTAGGTTTCTTCTTTGTTTCTTGATGGTGCCCTCCGAGGCACAAGAATATCTAGCTTGGCTAAATTCCACTTTATCTGGTTTTTCTTCCCAGTGCCTTTGCTTTGGGGTCCTAGCTGAGAAGCCACTGCTTTGCCCAGCGTCGTGAACATTTACCCCTGCGTTTCCTTCTAAGAGTTTCTTCGCCTAGATCTTTGAGCCATTTTGAGTTATTCCATATAGAATGTGAGGACAGAATCAAACTTCGTTCTTTTGCTTGTCTTTATGCCACTGTACGAGTTTATTTCCTTACCAACAATTTCTTTAAATTAATGTACTTCAGAAATTTGGCCTCGGGCTGGGGAGATAGCTCAGTAGAATAAGTGCTTGCCTGGCAAGTGCAAGGTCCTCAGTTCAATCCCCAGTACTGAAAAAAAAGGAAAGAGAAAGAAAAGGAATGAAAACAAATGTGGCCTCTTCTAGGCAAACTGCAAACTTGATGAACATGAATACAAAAACAGATGCAAGAACACACAACTACTGCTTTCCACCTCATGCACCCCCCAGGTCATCCCCTCTGGGTGAGGACACTGGTTTCCACGAGGTTTTTGGTGGGAGACAGCACCTCAAGGACTGAGAGGAGCGGGGCGGCCAAAGGCTCCCTATGGAAGGCACGCTTGGCCTGAGCCGACGCTGTCTCAAAGGGAGTGTTAGAAGGGCCAGAACCCAGCGATGCGCTCCAGGCAGGGCCGTGGCGCGTGCAAAGCCCCAGGGGTGGGACAGACCGGGCGCGCACAGCTGGACAGGGGCGTGTCGAGGCAGAGAGGGCCAGGGCGAGGGGGCACAGGGACGAGCCGCGAAGCGGGGCCGGCGGGATCTCTCCAGGCTCTGCAGGGAGCTGGACAGACCACAGTGTCCTCCCTGCTCCTACAGAAGACAGGAGAGGGGTGAGGCAGGCGGGAAGGGCAGCCATCTGGACGGGGCAGGAGCGGCTGCCCCCCGCGCCGGGCCACCTAGGCCTGTCCGGCCCTGACACCTGTGCGTCCCTTATCATCACCACAGTATGCTGCTTGCATGCCTCTGGACTCTTGTGCATTTTTAATAAGCCAAGGTCAGTGTTATCACCCAAATTCGATGGCAGTCTTCTCTTTATGTAGCCGATGTTTAAAAATATCCCTTCCTCGGGCCAGCAGAGTGGAGTACGTTCCTGGTTTCACATGTCAAGGGTGTTCCTTGCGGGCTGGCTCAGTGGGGGATTAAATAGGATTCAGGTGAAACCTCCCCAGGTCAAATGCATTTGGCAAACAAACTTTTCTCAGGCCAAGTCGGGTGGGCTTCTCTCCTGCAGGATGGTCAGAGCCCCTGGGCACCCCTGTGCCCGGCACCCTGGGGGTGAGCGGGGGGGGGGGGCTTGGAGCAGCAGCTGCCTGACCAAAAAGGTCTCTGTGCAGAGTGCCCTTTGCCACCGCCTCTGGGTGCCAGTGTGCCCAGGATGGAAGGCTGTCAACGACAGGACCTGCGTTTCCCAGAGCCAAGCGCAGAGAAGGCTCGGGTGTGTGTGTCGAGGCACAGGGGCTGGGCCTCCGTCGAAGAGCAAGCAGGGTTCCGACGCCAGCAGTGTCCCAGCTGGATGGGCAGAAAGGGCTTTTGGGCATCTTGAGCATGCCTCCTCCAAAACGCTCAGCATCAGATGGGTTGGGAAAATTTTATCTTTTTCAGAGTTTTTAATATTTGCATCTGTAAGGCATGCACAAAACTAAGGTGAATATTTAAATTTTTAGAAGTTTGTTACAGTAAAAGATACATTGTCATTACCAGTAAGCCCCTGAAACCGCACCCAGATGCTTAGAGCCCCTGAGCCCACCGCCCTTGTCTTGTCCTGGAGCAGCTCAGGAGACCTCCTTCCCGAGGGTCTTTCCGTCACGTGGTCCTGGCTGCCTTCGGTGCTGTGAGCGGACCCAAAGCCCTCTCCTCCTCGTGGCCATTCTGACTGTGGGAAGAGCCAGAGGCCACACAGAGCCAAAGCTGGTGAATAAAGTGGATGGGGACAGCATCATGCATTCACGGCCGTCTTCCGCCTGGATGGCGCCTGGCAGCAGCGTTCTCCATATTTTCGCCATATCCTGTAAAGAAACTCAGGCGCCGGGGAGATAGCTCAGTAGAATAAGCGCTTGCCTGCAAAGAAACTCATGAAAGAGGACTCTCAGAGCTGCTGCAGTCAGTGGCAAGAAGGACGGGGTGGGTATGTTTGAAGCGGGGCAAGGATTTTTGAGGGGAGTCATTTCTTTGAATTTAAACATTCCCCGCCTATTTTGATCACACCTCTTGGGAGAGGGACCCTGCTCTAAGCGTGACATTCGTTCAGGCTTCATGCGCTTCGCATACACACTGCCCGAAGCCCCTTGCTGCGGCACTGACACCTGCGCTGCGCCTGTTCCCTGTCCCGTGAGGTCAGGTGTGAATGTTCCGCCTGCGGCCTCGGGTCAGCCCTCCCCGTTCTGGATTTGGGCGCACTCACGCTTTGGATTTCTGATTAGGGATTCTCAACCTGCGCAGACCTCGGGGCCAGCTAAGCCTGCTGACGTCCACTTCCAAGACGCCGGCTTCCAAGCAGCCCCAGAGCCTGGAGGCCCGGTGCTCCTCCTGGGGGGTAGACTGGAGCGTGGGAGTGAGCACTTGCCCAGCCTGCGCTCCCGTCATGCTTTTATATGGAAAATTTTAATAACTGGAATTACATATAATGATGTGGCACACCCTTATAGGATCATTTAGAGTAGTGTCATGGCCCTAAAAATCCTTTTACATGCTTATAAAATCCATCCCTGCTTACTGTGGAAGAAGTGTGAAGCGTAAAAAGTGACAAAGAAGACAAAGTAAAACTCATGTGGGGCTCGTGCCTAGCGCCAGGCGAGTGGCGTGACCACCCTGAGCCCCATGCACGCGTTCCCCCAAGGGTTGAATGAGTCCCTGCAGGCTTTCGGCCACTGTGATCTTTTCATTCCCATCAGGAATATTCCTGGCGGCTTGGAATCATCTCAGGCCGTGTGATCTTACCGCTTCCCCTGTCTGGGTCTCCACGCTTCCTCTGGGGCTCCAGCCTGTAAGCCCACAGGCTGCCGGGCACTCAGGAAGCGACCTTCCTTGCTTGCTGTGGAGGGATGGAACCCAGGGTCTCTCACACGCTGGGCAATGATCTGCCACGGAGCTGCCCATGGCCACCAGAGAGCAATGAGCAGGCGATGAGGGACCTCGCCTGTCCGGGCCGCCTCGCATACCCGTCTTGCCAGGCGCCTGCCCTGCTCTTGTCCCCGTGGACCCAGTCTCTGGTGCAGCTGTGGTGTGCAGTGTGAACTGCACAGGACACAGCAAGCCCTCTGGTGGCTTCGGGTCCCTGGCAGAATAAAACCCAGCCATGGTGCCCCGGCCAGGTGCTTGTTAAGCTCCTCACCTCCTCTGTATTCAGGGTCTCTCCCCATGCTCTTGCTGTTTCTAGAAGGTTCTCCCTTTGGCCTGGCCACTGTCCATCCTCCTTCAAGTTCTAGTTTAAGATAGAGCTAACTGTTCAGCTAATGCAAAACTAAGCATTTCTGAGGAGACTGTTACCACAGATCTCTAGAAAGCAATAACAAGGACAGCTTCTCCCAAGGAAACAAAAAGATGAAGACCAAGAGGCTTAGGTGATCAGCACCCCCACCCCGGGCCTTTAAAAACCCAGGCGTTGCCCCGACTCTTGTAGCAGGGCTGACTTTTTCTTGATGAGTAGGAAACGTGTCTAGGATGTGTGTTGGGCTTAGCTGCCCAGGCATAGCTTGTCGAAGAACAGACCTCAACTTGACCAATCTGCCTACAAAGGAGTAAGAAAGGATAGCTCAGTGGTGAGCTCTCACCTACCATCCATGAAGTGCGAAGCTCTATCCCCAGCCTCCCAAGATAAGAGAAAGGCGGTAAGATCCATCTCCGTGCACTGGTCAGAATTGCCCCGCGTTCCCTCAGCGCACCTCGTAAGGCCCCTATGAAGCTTGCACGGCGTGTGTGGATTCGGCAGGCTGAGCACTGTCCTGTGGGAGTCGTCACTGCGCCTTCTCTGCAGGACGCTGGAGGCTGCGCTCCAGAGCCTTGGTCATTGAGTGTGGCTTATCACAAGCTCTTCTTTCCCTCCGACGGGGTTGTTTTGTGTGGACACCCTTCTTCCTGGAAACGGAGCCTGCACCCTGCAGACTGAGTTAGGACCCCTTGCCCTGCACTGTGCCCCTTCCTGTGGGCATCTTGCTTCCATCCCTGGGGTGTATTTGTTACGATAACGAACCCATGAAGATTCACAATTATTAGTCAAAGTCTATCGTTTACAGTGAGCCGCTCTGGACAGAGCCCTGGTGTCCACCATCGCAGCATCTTACAGAACAGTTTTGCTGCCCTAAAATCCGTGTGCTGTCTATTCGTCCTTCCTCCCTGTCACCCCATCACTGATTTTTGTCACCCGGTGAGACCCCATGCCCCATCCCAGCAGGAACTGTCTGCTCAGGGCTGTCATACTTACTGTTCCCAGCCCAGCACCTGCCACGTAACAGGTGCCCTGCACATCTTTCTCTTTGCATATTTTAATAAAAATAAGATTCTACTAAACATACCAGACTGCGATTTGCTTTTTCCAAATATTGACACTATATCTTGGAAACCTTCCCATATCATAACATAGGGAGCATAGTCTCTCTCTTCAGCTCTGTGTCATGGAGAATTTCCAACACACTCCCAGAGGAAGAGGGACTTGACCACGACATGGCTGTCCCTCTCACTGCAGCTTGTGGCCTGCCTCCTTTTGTCACCCTCCCTACCCATGTCCCCCTCTTCTGTGCTGCTCAGAAGCCAATCTGTCACCAGATCATTTCGTCTTAAATACTCCTCTTTGTGTCTCGGAAGGACAAAGACTCTCCAAAGCAGAATCACGTCCCATCCTCGCCCCTCACATACACCAATTTAATCTCACCGAGTACAGCCAAGGTTCTGATTTCCAAGGGCCTCCTCATTCATGGACATCCCATTTGATTGGTGGCATGGGGCTGGTCAGCCCAAGAGGCAGCCGGGTGCTTGTGTCATCTGTGCCGTCGTGGGGGCCTGCCTCGGGGGGGCCCCCATGGTCTGGGGAGCCTCTGTCTGTTGGGTCTGTATTCCCTGCACCAGGCGCTCACTTCTGAGCTCATCATCTGGGATCAGGCCAGCTGCAGCCCCTGGGTGGAACTGATTGTGTCATTGTGAATTTCTTGTCCAGAGTTTTCTTTTTTTTAGGGAAGGGTCTATAGGGTGCTCAGGGTCTCACTACTGTATTGGACTCTTAGTGATCCACTTGTTTACAGCCTCCCAAGAGCTGGGATTATAGGCATGTGCCACCACACCCAGTCTCAATTGCTGTCAGCACAGCAGGCCCAAGGATTGAACCCCGCCCCTGCACCTGCTTGCAGGCACTTTAATCCGCCGAGCTATTTGGCCAGCCCTCTTGTCCAGATTTGACTGGATTCCAGTTGAGTCTTTCCAGGTAGTGGGTTCGCCTGGGGTAGGGTGTGCTGTCCTGCGGGAAGAGCACTCTCAGGCCACTCCCATGTGTGGTGTCCAGCCTGGTGCAGCTCAATCCCGGGCCCTTCATTTGGGAGGGGCTGCAAACTCTACCATGCAATGCGTCTATGGAAGGAAGCCCCCCTGGCAACTTTCAGTTACCCTGAGGTACAGCTTACGTAGGACAGGCAGGATCAATGCCTGATTCTTTCCCTTTATTTACTAGTTTTCAGAATCATGAGCTGCCTATGAATATTTGAATGAATAAATGAATAATGCATGTGTGGATGAACTGGCTGGGTTGGGGGGGTCCCTCTGTCACCCTGGAGGTTGTCACATAGGCTCCCGGCTGACAGCACAAGGGTGGCTGGGACTCGGTCTGTACAAGTAGGACCTGGAGCAGCTCTTGCTACCTGTCGGCCCTCCTCAGTCAAGAGCAGAGGTGAAGCTGGGCCTAGTGTCACATCCAGTAATCCCAGCCCTTGGAGGCTGAGACAGGAGGTTGGCAAGTTCCAGCCCAGCCTGGGAAACTTAGCAACTTCGTGAGGCCCTTTCTCTAAATACAGAATGAAAAGAGCTGGGGATATAATCCATTGTGAAGGCACTGGGCTCCATCCCTGGTGCCAAGAACAAGTGGAGGTGATTAAAAGCCACCCTGCTAGAAATATAGTGTCTCGTTAGGTATGGCGGTGCCTGCCTGAGGTACCAGCACTTGGGAGGCTGAGGCAAAAAGATTGCTTGTAAGTTCAAGACCAGCCTGGACTACATACTGAGGCCCTCCCAGTTGGGAGGGAGCGAGAGGGAGAGAGACAGAGAGAGGGAGGGAGGGAGGGAGGGAAGGAGGGAGGGAGGGAGAGAGAGAATGAGAATACAGAAATCTGGACAAAGGATTCTTATCACCGCATCCAACAGGCAGGAAACCCTAGATTATGGTTAAATACGAAGCGTCCCCCAAAGACCCGCGCAGGTCTCAGGTTGCAGCATAGTGACACTGCTGGAAGGTGGTTGGCTCCCACGGCTGCCCTAACTTCACCAGTGGGCTAGCCCGCGGGTGGAATCAGGATTTGATGCCAGTACTGGGAGAAGATGGAAATGGGGGAAGCCCTCACTGAAGCAGTGGGTCATGGAGATGCGACACTGGGGACTATGTCTCTGGCCCCAGACCCCTCCTGTCTCAGGCTTATTCTGTCTTTCTCTGCTTCCTGGCCGCTGTGAGGTGAGGCTTCCTCCTCTAGGCCCCTCTGCCACATGTTCCTGTCTTGGCGCAGCCGGCCCTGGCTCTGGGAACACCGGAAACGGAGAAGCTAACGAGCTGCTCCGAAGGCGGATCTTATCAGGCTTTGGCCAGTGATGGGACACAGACTAACACGTCCTGGAAACCACAGTCCAGGCAGAGGCGGGCCCAGCTGCAGCCGTCCGGGCAGCGTCCAGGCTGGTGGAGGCCGCAGGACGCCGCGGACCCTGGCACAGGAGGGGGGCCCGGTGCCGCACGCACAGGCCCTCGCCCACGCGCACGCTGACGCTCTGCCCTCTGCGGTCTCCCCAGGTGCAAGTGCAACCTGCACGCCAGCCTGTGCTCCGTGCGCGAGGGCAGCCTGCAGTGCGAGTGTGAGCACAACACCACCGGCCCCGACTGCGGCAAGTGCAAGAGGAACTTCCGCACACGCGCCTGGCGCGCCGGCTCCTACCTGCCGCTGCCGCACGGCTCCCCCAATGCCTGTACGTATGTGTCCCCCATACCAGCCGGGGGGCTGCTGTCACCTGGCCCTTCATGCCCAGAGCTGTGGTGCACACACATACTTGTGCACACACACACGCGCACACACACACACGCATACAAAGAAACACGTGCACACACTAGCAGGCATGGACACATGACACGCAGACTTGCGCCTGCAGGCACACACATCTTGTCAGGAGCCTGGCCCTCTACCACAGCTTCTACAGCAGACCTCTCTGCAGTTCCTCCGCCGGCCACACAGGAGACCCCAGACAGGTTTCTCAGCCTCTTTCCTGTTTCTCGCCTCCTTGACCCTGGATGCAGGGGAGGAGCCCTGCAGGATGCCCGGAGCAACGGTGCTGGAGCCTGCACTACGTGGGTGACTGAGACCCAACCCCCTGCAGATGGGTAAACTGAGGCCCAGCCAACGTCAGGGCCCAGCTGGTTGTACACTGAGCTGAGCCAGCACTGGGACTCCAGGCTGCTTCCTGCATCCAAGGCCAAAGCCATGGCTGGGCCATGGATGTCCCGCCCGCCTGGGCACCCTCCCTGCACCCCTGAAAGATTTATGTGGCTTTAGGCTAATCAAAGTAGAGTGTCACGGCGGGGCCATGACAGGCCTGCGGTGCGTAGGCTGGGGCTGGTGTCCTGGCAGGCCTTTGAAGGGTGACTTGACGGGCATCTCGCAGCACTTGGGGCCTTCAAAGGCACTGGGACAGCTTGCGGTGCCAGCGGCCACCTCCTGCCTGCCCCTTCCCCCATCTCTTTGTGTCCCGAACCTTTTCTTCCGTTGCTGACACTTCCTGTCTGGCTGGCCTCTTGCCTGCTCCATCTGTCCAGCAGCCCCTTGCCTGGCCCGTCTGGTCTTTTCTTTTTTTTTTTTTTTTTTTAATTTTCATTTTTTGGTGGCACTGGGGATTGAACTCAGGTCCTTGTGCTTGCCAGGGAAGCACTTATTCCACTGAGCCATCTCCCCAGCCCTACCTCTGGTATTTTCTTCCACCTGCGCAGTCTGCGGGGCTTCCTGTCCCTGACCCAGGGCTCCGTAACTGTCCCCTGACCCCCTCCCTAACCACTCTCCCCACATTCTCCTGATCCTTCCCTTTCCAGTACCACCTGCTCCTGCCTTTTCTCCCTCACCCCCTCCTCGCTGGAGCAAACCCTTCCATCTCTGGTCCCCCAGGTACAAGGCCTCTGTGAGGTTTCCTCCTCCCCACTTCCTGCCTTGGATCCCAACTCCAGGAACTCACTCTCCTGCTGTCCGAGACTGTGTGTGTGACCCAGTCCTTTGCTGCTTTGGCAGCACAGCCTCTGGGGCCCAGCCTAGCTGTCACCTCAACCCTGGGGTGTGCCCACCCCTGTCCTGCCTCCTCCACTCAGGAAGCCTGAGTCCTTGCTCCCCCATGTCCTCCATGTGCGACACAGCACGTGCCCCAGCTGGGGCTGGCCTCGGCCCCCCTGCCCACTGTCCTGTCGTCCAGCCAGTCCCCGCATGAGGAGGAAGCGGCTCCTGCACCCCCAGGAGTCAGTCGGTCGGCAGGCTTGCATTTCCTAGATGGGGGCACACACTTTCCCCAGCTGGAGGTCCTGAGAGTCTGAAGTTAAGCAGGAGAGGAGAGGCGTGCTTGGCATTTATCACGCCCTGTAGGGAAGCCACAGCCCCTGGTCTCAGTTTCTCTGTCAAAAAAGTGGGCCAGTAGCAGCAGCCCCTCCCCTTAGGCGGCAGCGAAAGAAATGGGACAGTTGGCCAAGTTCCCAGGCAGGGTTTGACGGATCTCAGTGTCCTTCCTTGACCTCCGTGGGCTCCTCTGCCCTGCCCTGCCCTGCCACACTGTTCTCCTCAACTGTCACAAGGCCCCTGGTCTGACTGCAGCCTGTGACCCTCTTGTCTCGCAGGTGCAGCTGCAGGCTCGGCCTTCGGCAGTAAGTACAGCTGGCTGCATGGGGCTCTCCTCAGGAGGAGCGGGCAGGATGGGGCTTTGCTAGCCCTGGGCCTGGCCACTCTGCTCCACCCCCACCAATCACACCCATCCGCTTCCCCACCCCACCCCACCTCCACCTCTCCCTGGTGTCCTGTTGCAGCCCTGCCGTGATTGGCTCCCAGACAGTCTCAGGAGCTTCCTTAGCGCTGCTTTGGAAAGCTGTGGACCTCGCGTGGGTCCCTTGACCTTGGGGCTCCCTGCTTCTCCTGTTCTGTGCGCAGTGCCACAGCCAGCCCTGACCACCTTGAGGCTGAAGCATACCTATCCCTTTGCCCTGTGTCCAGCCACGCAGGGCACCTGAAGGAGGCCAGGGAGTCCTGAGAGCTCAGGAGGGGGAGGGTGGGCCAGTGGGGGCAGAACTTGGTGGTGTCTCGTTTAACCCCAGAAACCCCACTCCCTGGGGAGATTTGTTAGCAGCTCTGAGTCCCAGCAGGAATGGCCTAGCCAAGGTCAGGCTGGCAGCTGGTGGCAGATCAGCTCTGAGGGTCTCTGGGACACAGGTCTCCCTGCCCCAGGACTCTGTGGGTGGGGACAGCCCTCCCCCACTGAGCTGGGGTGCTAGTAGGCAGAGAGGGCACTGAAGGAAAGTGACCCTGCCTGGGACCGGGTCTGCACAGCCACACTCACAGGAAGTGGTTTCTCCAAGGTGCCTGCTTGCTGACCCCTCCCTCCTGCTTCCTGGTCTCTTCCCAGGCAGTGGCAGGTCCCGGAAGGACCCCGCCCCCAAATCCCCTGTGGCCACTGTGGCCAGAAGGGGGGGACCCACGACTTCTACCCCCTCCACATCTACTACCCAGGCACCCACAGCCCCCAGAAGCCCACAGCCCACAGGTGGGTGCCAGGCTCCAGCCAGTGACCGCTGCTGTCCCCTGCTGCTTGTAGCCAGTGTCCCTGCCTCACCCTGTGTTGGGGGTAGCAGGGCGCAACTCTTAGAGTAGAAAATGCTGGTAGCACCTTAGAGCTTCCAGAAGCAGGCCAAGAGGGCTTCCAGGAGAACACCGGTGCCTGCCCACACCCCAACCCTTACTCCTGCTCCTCCAACACATTCTTTGGTAGACCCTGAGGCCAGTGTGGCCCATGGGTGCTCATCTCAGGGTCAGATCAGGAGCTGTCTCAGGCTCTGCCCCCTGTCGCCCCTCGATGCTGGGGCAAAGTTCTGGTCTCCCCTGGACTTCCCGGAATCCGGGGAAAACCTTGCTGATGCCTGGAGCCTGGAAGGAACCATCCTGGGGGTTGGGGCATGGAGTCCAGGGACCACTGCTGCCTGTCCCACACTACCCCCTGCAGGAAGGACTGCGTGGCAGTGCCCTGACCTTCCCTGACAGGCACAAGTTTCTACGTATAGGAACCCCTCATCACGCTAGGCTGTCCAGGCAAGCCAGAGGGACCTACCCAGCCTCTCCAGGTGACTGCAGTTGCTGCTACAAATCCCCTTTCTGGGCACCTCCCTGTGGCTGCTTGTCCTTGGCCAGCCAGGGCACTGGTAGGGTTCCCAGGAGCCTCCTGGCCCAGCACTCTCTCAGGGAGAAGGACAGGCAGGGCTCACTCATTCTCAGCCACCTGAGACCTGGGCTTTTGAAAAAATATATTTTATTTATTTATTTATTTATTTTTGCTGAGCCTGTGCTAGGTGAATGGAAGTAAAAATAGTCACGAAGGGGGAGGGGTACGGCTCCAGGCAGGGGGCTGTGGGGGAGCAAGGCCAGGTGCACTGGTACTCGATCCAAGTCTGGTGCAGGGTGACCAGGTGCAGGAGCAGGCGGCAGCCCCAAGGCAGCAGCCAGCGGCCTGAGCCTGCCGTGCTGGGGGACCCTCACCACACCTCCATCTGGATCCCTGTTCCTATGATACCAGCTCCAGGTGGGGGCAGTGGGGCCCTCCTGGCTCAGAGCACAGCCTAACTGCACCCCAGGGCCCCTGCTCTGGGACAAGGAGGCTGTTATTTTCTGTTATTATCCCACTGGGGAGGGGACCCAGGCTTAGGAAGAGGCAGCTGGGTTTGCATTGTGTGCATTACACCCCACTGAGGCTGGTTTTCAAGAAAGAAAAGAGAAGCAGCAGCCCAAGGCACCAGGGTGCTGAAGCCCTTCTGCCACCCAGTGCCACTGATCTCAGGCCCTGGGACACCGGGAGGTGGAGCTGTCCTTAAGCCCTGGCCTGCGCAGCTCCCCAGTTCCAACGGAACAGCCGGGGTCTCCATCTGCTCCTGGCACGCGGCACCTGCCACCTGGAGGACGTTCCTGCACACACCTCAGCATGTCCTGGGGAGCCCGGCAGAGGCCTTGCCCTTGCCCTTGCCCGACCCCCAGAAAGGTCTCTATCTCTCCAGCCCCTTCCCACAGGTACCTTCTGGCCGGAGGCCGGCTGGGCCCTGATCCCCTGGCCAGAGGCATGGCCCTCCTGCAGTGCCAGGTGGAGCTCTGCAGCCGCTAATCCTTCCCGGGGAGCGGGGAGCAGGGGAGCGAGGCTCCATGCAGAATGCCTTTCGGGCTGCTTTTACTGAGCCTCTAATTAAGCCCTTGCCAATTTGGGTCCTGCGGCCTCCGCTCCTCATTGAACACCGTATTAATGTCAATTTGATGTCCAAAGGCTCCCGGCTCCCAGCTGGGAAGTCTGCCGCACTTTTTAGCGAGGAGATTTTCTTTGTCTCTGCCCATCAGCTCTCGCGTGGGTAATCCCTTTAAGAAGTGAAAACATCAGCCCCCTCCCCCCTTCTGTCCTTCGAATTCTCCGTGCATCCCTTAGTGTTGGAAATGAGCACCAAGCTCCAGAGGGGGGACTCATGTCGAGATCCCCAGTGGAAATGAGCTCAGGGCAGGGCTCAGGGAGGTGGGAGGGTGGTGACACTGAAGGACACTTGGATCCCTGGGCGGGGCAGGACCAGAAGCCGTCCAGGTCCCCTCCAGGGACATCCGGCGTCCTGGCCAGCACACACCTCCTCTCCCTTCTGCGGCTCAGCCAGACAGTACAAAGCCTAAGACTCCTGGATATAGGACCAGGTCTAATGCCACCTTCAGGAGGAACAGAAGCCACACATGGGGTCCCCAGACTCAGATGTCCCCCTGAGGAAAGGACTGCCCCTACACGCAGATTGTCAGTATGGGGCCCCTCTTGTCTGGCTTCTGTGTATACTGTCGTAGTGTAGACGCTGCCTCTGTAGTGTCTGGACCGACTTTTCAGCCAATGTAGACAGCTTCTCCCTAACAGTGCTGTTTCCTACCAGGGCCTGTGGGGCTACGGGACACCGCACCCTCAAATAACTTGGTTTCTGCTCTTCTTCCCCCCACCCAAGAATGGACCAGGCCGTCTACAGTGGCCCCCTTTGGGCAGAGCCCCCCCTGGCCCCAGGCATCCTCCCGCGCAGAAGGTAGGGCTAGGGTGGGGCCTTCTTGGCTTGGGTGCTTCCTGACGGGTTGAGGGGAGAGGTGCAGGGGTGAGGCTCTCAGTAGCACAACCCCTACCTCCAAACTCTGCCCCTGTATGAGGGGTTCAGGGCCACATCCAGCTGCCGTCCCAAGTCCCTCTCCCCCTCCCCAAGGGGTCTGGAGCACTTGGAGATGCAGAACCCTCTCTCTGGCCACTCAGGCTCACAGACACGAGGGCACAGACAGGGGACAGGGCCAAAGGGGGTGGCTGTGGGCAGCAAGGGGACGTGGCACATTCAGGCAGCAGTGCCAGCTGGGGCAGTGGCTGACACTGTGGACTCCGCTGATAGCAAGGGAGGAGTGCCAGGCCGCAGCTGGGCACACACAGAAAACACGGGGACTGCTTGACTCTCTGAGAAAGGAGGCTGTCCCCAGCCACCCGTTCCCAGGCCTGTGTCCCTGCTGCAACCCCACCTCCTTTCGCTCCAGCTCCCCGCAGAGAGAGGGGCTTTGAGCACCCTCTGCTGGACAGTGACTGCAGGCTGGCCCACCGTTAGGGTCGAAGGTTCTGGGTGCCCTGGGCCACTCTAAATGGGGGCGTTATCTCTGGCTATGGGGACAAAGACAGCAGTGGCCATCTCGTTCCCTTCCCTGCACACACTGAGATGCCACAGACTGCCAGATGGTAGTGGAGGCTGTGATTCCCAGAACGGGCTTCTTCACCCCAACTATGGGACTTGGCCCAGGTGGTGGAAGGCAAGTGCCACCCTTGTGCTCAGCTTGGTGACCCTTGCAGGTGAAAATCCAGGAATGGGTTCCAGAAGACATCCAGTGTCAGTAAATGTCTGCGTGGAGGATGCGGGGGGACAGAGAAGTCATGTGGGGGTCAGATGTAGTCAGTCTCGGAGAGGGGGTCAGGGGCTGGCTCTGCAGGGTACTGAGAGGGACAGGTTCCCCACCTCAGGTCCATGCCAATATGAGCAGGTGACAAGGCTGCCCCAGGCCTAGCGCTGGCACCTCGGAAGTCTCTGTCTAGCTTTTCCCTGGGTGCCTGGGAGCCATGGCAGACAAAAGAAGCTGTTTCTCATTTCTCCAAGCTGTGAGCACCTCTGCCACTGCCCACACCCCTGCCAAGGGCTCCAAACTCTTCCAGCTCAAGCCTAAATCTCCTCAAGTGATGCCTGTGGAAGAATTCCCAGGTAAGCAGAAGGCCTGGCACCGGCCCGGCTCTCCCCAACATCTCTGCTCACCTCCACTGGACAGAGAACAGTGGCAGGCCCTGTGCACCTGCCTGCAGCACCTGGGTCAAGGTGAAACAGTCTCTCTTCCCCCTGGCCTCGGGCCCCAAGGGAGCTGGGAGCAGAGGATGAGTCAGAAGCCAACGTGGGCACAGCGGGCAGGCGCACGGCAGGCAGAGCAGCTGCTGGAAATAGCCTGTCCTGGCTCCCCGGGGAGGAGCAGCCCAGGGGCTCCTCTTGACTGGCACAGAATCTGGGACACTCCAGTCACCAACACTGCTCTTGGGACACTGGGAAGATGCTTGCCTCCTAGCGACGTCGGCAGGGGCATGGTGTAGGAGTAGGTCTGGGAGGCCCACTGTGGGAACGTCCTCCGTCACAACGGGCACACTTCATGGGCTGTCTCCAGGGTCCCCCATGTGTCCAACCCTGCCCCTTCCGGACGGTGTGAGTTCCACCCCCGAGAGCTGGGTCCCAGGCACTTGTGAGACTCGGCAGGGCAATCGGGCAGGGGTCAGCCTAAGACCCACATGATGGTGGCACTGGAAAATACCCCATGATGACAGAGATGGCGCCCTGGTGCCACCCAAATTGGGGAGCGGCCAGGTTAATAAGGAAGGGAACTGCAGGGGCAGGGACAGCGGGCGCGTTCCTCTTCTCCCCCTTCCAAAGCAGCACAGAGGAAGCTCCTGGCCCACCCCACCTCGCCCAGCATTCCTGCATGCCTCCACCCATCCATGCCGCCCCTGGGATGCAGTGGTGATGGCTGGAGCCCCGGCAGCCCTCCCTGAGCTCACCATCTGGGTTGTAGCCCCGCCCTCCTTGCATGAATCACTTGGTAATCTCCCTGGCAAGTGGGCAGCTTCAGAGGGTGGTCAGCCTGGTGCCAGGCTGGGCATGCGCAGGCGCTGTCCTCGGGCCTCCTTAGGTTCTCCTTGCAGCCCAGTGCTGGCAGCTCTGTCTCTTCTCAATGCCATGGGAGCAGTTGGGGACATGAGACCTGCCAGGTCCTTTTCCAAAGACACCTCTCTCCCTGCATGTCCCGGAGCGGGCGGGTCCTCCCTCTCCTGGTGCCTCAGTCTCCCCCGGTGCTCACTGACCGTTGGCGTTTCCCCCACTTGGCTGACCCAGACTGCGAGTGCTATGGCCACTCCAACCGCTGCAGCTACATCGACTTCCTGAACGTAGTGACCTGCGTCAGCTGCAAGCACAACACACGGGGCCAGCACTGCCAGCACTGTCGCCTGGGCTACTACCGCAACGGCTCGGCTGAGCTGGATGACGAGAACGTGTGCATTGGTGAGTGCAGGCGAGTGTGCAGGGTGAGCTGGGTTCTAGGGTCCGCCTGGCTGCCAGGGCTCCCACTGGAAAATCTGGAGGTGGCTCCATCCGGTGAAAGGCTTGCTGTTTATTTTGCCTTGTTTTGAGACTGCGTCTCACTGTGTTGTTCCAGCTGGCCTTGAACTCACTATGCAGGCCAGGCTGGCCTCAGACTCTCAGTGATCCTCCTGCCTCAGCCTCCCAGGGCGAGGAGGACAGAGGTGCACTGCCACGCTGGCGTAGGTGGAGTTTCCAGTGCTCCTTTGTTGCTGACAGTGCCCGTGAGCACTTTCTAGTAGGTGCCAGCTTCTACAGCTGTAGGCCCCTGGCCCCCTTTCCTCATCACCTCCTTCCAGGCCTGGCAAGGGTTAGGGAAGGAAGTCCCTGGAAGTCCTAGACCTAGAAAGGGACAGCCAGTCTCCAAAGGCCAAGTCCACAACCCTGACCAGCACCCACCAATCTGGAGGCATAGCGCTCCCCGCCCCCCCCCAGGTGGGAGGACTCCACCTCCATCCGGAGCAGCCCTGTCCCCCACAGAGCCCAGCTGTCGGCCTTGGTCAGCGTGAGCCTTCAGATAATGTCATCAGCACTAAAGTGACCAAAACAATTGCGCTGCCAAGCACAGGGGCCAGCTGCACGGCCACCGTGCAGCCTCTGGACCCGATTAGAGGAGCCCCTTGTCTTCTCCATCTCCAACGGCCCAGCATCGGACTTAAGGGAGACGGAGTTGGGAGGAGCCCTGGGAAGCCAGCTGGGGCTGAGGGGGCCACAGAGCAACCCCCGGCCTCCTGGACAGACGCCAGCTGGCCCCGATGAGACGCAGGCCACCTGCCAGGCCCTGCCCTCAGGGCACGATGGCCCAGAAAAGTCACTGCTGTCCCCTCCAGTGAACCAGGGGCGCAGGGACAGGACAGGCCACACCGCGACAGGGCCCAGCAGAGTTCGCTCCCAAGATCTGGACCCCTGGTGTTCCCGTGCTTCTCAGACGCGGCTTGGGGAGCACCGGGTAGGGGTGGGGAACCAGGCGGGGCCCTGACGGCGCCCATGCCCGTGTCTGCCCAGAGTGCAACTGCAACCAGATCGGCTCGGTGCACGACCGGTGCAATGAGACCGGCTTCTGTGAGTGCCGCGAGGGCGCGGTGGGGCCCAAGTGCGATGACTGCTTACCCACGCACTACTGGCGCCAGGGCTGCTACCGTGAGTACCGGCGAGCGCGGGTGGGGGGACGCGGGGGGAGGGTTGGGGGCGGGGCAGGTGGTGGGCGTGGCCTCATGGTGCCGGGGGAGGGGTACGCCGGCCCGAGGGAGCTGGGAAGGAAGTGGTGGTGCCGCGGAAGGGCGGTCGAGGAAAGGGGCAGCCGGGTCCCGGCCGCCCGCCGCTCACGGCCCCTTCGCCTGCAGCCAACGTGTGCGACGACGACCAGCTGCTGTGCCTAAATGGGGGCACGTGCCTGCAGAACCAGCGCTGCGCCTGCCCGCGCGGCTACACCGGCCTGCGCTGCGAGCAGCCGCGCTGCGACCCGGCCGACGACGACGGCGGCCTGGACTGCGACCGCGCGCCCGGGG
>NW_004524699.1:4224688-4248834 GCF_000260255.1 Octodon degus | reverse complement strand
GCTGCCTGCTGGGGCTCGGGCTGGCGGCGCGGCTGGGCCGCTGAGCGCGCGGCCCGGTGCTACTGCGTCCCGCCCGCCCCGCTCCGCTCCCCCGTCCCTTCCCGTCCCTTCCCTTCCTCGCCTCTCCTTTTCTCTCCCACCTCTTACGCTGGCGGGAGGCAGGGTGTTGGGGGAGACGCTGCAGCTCGCGGCCGGCAACCCCAGACCCGCCGCCCCAGGACTCGCCCGCAGCGCCCGGCGGCGCTGGCCTGCACCGGCCGGCGGACCCAACTCCAGTTGCCTACAACTCCAGTCGCTGACTTGATTCTCTTTTGTATTCTTTCTTTATTTTACTTTGCGACCCACCAGACCCCAGGCCCATGAGGGACTCCCTGTCTGGGGTAGGGCTAGAGAAAGGACGGGGTGGGTGGAGACTTCCTTTTGTAGAGAACTATTTTTGTTTGTATTAACTGTCCCCTGTACGGAGGGACTTGGGTGGGCGCTGGTCACCGCAGTGGCAGACGATGTATAACCCAACTGAGTAAAGAGTGTTCACTGCTGCTCGGGCCTGCTTTCCGTGTGTATGTGAAGAGCGGCAGGCTTGGGGTTTAAGGAGGAACCCACAAGGTGCCCTTGAAAAGCAGGGTCTGGTAGCTCCTGACTGTGGTGCCTCAGAGAGGCGGAGGAGGGAGGATACCAAGTTCAAGCCCAACCTGGGCAACTTATCATGACCCTGACTCAAAATTAAAAGGACTAGAGATATACTCAGTACAAAGATCCTGGGCTCAATCTCCAGTACTACACACACACACACACACACACACACACACACATTATACCCTTAAATGATTTTCCATACCAGGCCAGCACTTCCTGGGGGTCAGGGAAGTGAAACTGAAGCCCCCTAGAGGCTGGGCATGGTGGCCCGCGCTTGTAATCCCAGCTCTTGGGAAGCTGAACACAGGCCAATCACTATGAGGCTGATCTACATAGTGAGACCCTGTAGACCCTGTACTAAATTTTAAAAAAAGAAAGAAGGAAATAGAACATTCTTCTACAGTTTGACTTTATTTAAAAAAAAAAAAAAAAAAAGCACCCTGCTGGCGGGCCTTCCACCCTCGCTGGGGTGTTCCAACTCCATGGAAGGAGCTTCCCAGAGCTGAGAGCTGCCCCCTCTTCCCTTCACCCTCAAAGCCCATGCCCCGGTGGTATTTTGCTGTTTTGCTTCCGAAGCCCAGGGCAATGATTCCGGGAGACTACCCAAGGAGCCTGAGTCCCACACGCAGATCTGTAATTTGTGTCTGTGGGGGCCCGGGGTGGGCATTATTGCAGACTGTCTGAGCTTCCTACCAGCTGGAGAGAGCCCAGATGGACCAGCCTGGCCCCTATTTACTTCTGGCTCACCTGTCTGTCCCCCCTTCCCTTGACTACAGCCAGCTGGGCCATACTTACCAGGCAGGGAAGCGTGGCCCTGGTGCTTGTCCCAAGTCTTGGAAACAGAGCTAAGCCCCAGCAGGACCAAGCATGGCCTTGGGAAGCCAGGAGCCAGGGCTGGACAGATGTGATTTGAGGTCCCATGGTGCCCCCTGCTGGCCACAGTCAGGTCTGATTCCAGGGATCCGGGCTGCTCCTGAGCCCCAAGAAGAGGGGTGGCCCCCCTTTTTCCTGGCTCCCTCCATTTAGTGGGCCCCCAAGTGCGCAGTGAGACACAACACACCTCTGGGCCCCTTGGGGAGTGGACCCCTGGTCCACCATCCAGAAAGTTCCTAATCTCTCCAACATCAGTTGGCCATCAAGGCATGGCTGCCTTCTTGAGGTGAGGGGACACCTCAAGGTAGGACAGGGGCTGCAGTGGGCAAGCGCAACCAGGATCCCTGATCAGCCCACCCAGCAGGGCCGGCAGAGGCTGGACTGACCCTAACCACTCCTGCCACACCCATGTCCCTTTGCATCACCCTGGGCGTGTCCCAGGACACTTAGAGGGCCCGGGAGGACAGGAGCCCCGTGAGCTCCTGCCCCTTGCTGCCTGGCCTCTCTCCCAGCCCTGCTGCATCAGCATCCCCGAGGCCAGACTGTGCCAGCACAGGGCAGCCAAGTGCACTGTAAATCAGCCTGGCAGCCCTGGTCCCCAGGGACACAGCTCAGGCCGTGACCTTGGCCGGAGGGTTGCAGAAGAGCTGCCAGCAGCCATTTGGAAAACTCTGACATGTTCCAGACCGCAGGAGAAGGAGAAAGCAAGGTCGATGGAGCGAGAAGACACACAGCAACCCGCCCTGGGTCCCCACAGCTGCTGGCCGGCCTCTGGTTCCCAGGGGTGTGGAGAAGACCCCACTTCACAGCTGCTCCAGGCACTACCCCGCCCATCGCCCTGGGCATCCTTAGCCTTGGCGCCATGGGCATGGAGGGCTGGGGAATTCTTTGCAGCAGGACTAGGGTTCATCTGTGTGCTGTGGGGTGCCCCCTGGCATGGGCAAGTTGGGTGCAAAACTGCCCCAGGTTGAGCTCATGGCCTTCGGAGGAAGAGATGACCATGCCCACTTTACAGAGGGGTAAATGGAGGCTCAGAGAGGTTTGCAATCACCATTGCTAAGAAGCATGAGCAAGCTGAACCCTTGGCAGCCATAGATGGGTAGGCAGACAAGGGTCTACCCATTACCACCTGCCCCTGGCCCTGCCCTTGCCCCTGAGGCCTCCTCCCTGGCAGCCAGGCCAAGCAACAAGCCCAGGATCTCTGAAGGAGGGTGGTCCTCCCCTGCCTGCCCCTGCTTATTCTGCCCCGTTCTGCTCTTCAGGCCCCTAAATAATCTGGAGCTGCTGCATCAGCAGTTTCTGGCCGCCAGCTCTGCCTCATGTTATGAGGCATTTATGGGCTCCTAGGGAGCAGCTGCAGCATGTCCTGTCAGGCTGGGGTGACCGGGGCAGGACGAGCCCCCCCTCCAAGTCCCCAACGCCCAGTCCTGCCTCTCCCAAGTGACCTGGCCCATCCTGCACATATTGGGCCAGAAGAGTGGAAGAAAATCTTTCTGATTTATTGACCTTTTAAAATCACAAATCAGAATGCGAAAGCAAGTTGTAGCAGAAAAAACAAAGTCATAATAATTTTATATGGAAATTATCCTCAATTCTTCATCCAGAGCTCATAACTGGCCAGACTTTCTAATAGATATTTCTAGAATTTTTCCATAAAACACCCAAGCACAAATATTGCCCCCCATCTCAGCATTTGAAGCATACTTGTGTGCTGAGGATTGACATTTCTTGTTTCTAATTTCTTTTCATATTTTTGGAGGGCTTGAGTGTGGTATTTTTTTTAAATTTATTTATTTATTTATTTATTTATTTATTTATTTATTTATGTGTGTGTGTGTGTGGCCAGCTCAGCCCACCAGGGGGTGGGGCTGGCTGGCATGTGGTGCTGGGGGATTGAACCACCGTCCCTGTGCTTTGCTTAGCTTAGCTTGTTCTAAGTGGGTGCTTTAGACCACTGAGCCATCTCACCAGCCCTTGAGTGTGGTATTTTGATACATGTATATAATATACAATGATCAGATCAGGGCATATTTAACATAAAATTAACATATTTATCATAACAAAAATTTCTTTGTGTTAGGAACATTCAAAAGCCTCTCTTGTAGCTATTTTGAAATATAGATTAAATTATAAGCCAGGCGCGGTAGTACATGCCTGTAATCCCAGAAATCAGGAGGCTGAGGCAGGAGGATGGCTCCATGGTGAGTTCACAGCAAGCCTGAATTATAAAGTAAGTGTTTGTCTCCAAAACCCTATGTAAGGAATGTTACCAGCCACCGTGCCATCACCGTGTTTCAGAACATGAGCGCTGACCCCTGTATAGAACCATATCGACGGGTATGATTTCAAGGGCCTCACTTCAACACTGAGAAGTGGCTGTGTTTATTTGTTTGTCTGTCTATAGATTTTTGGTTTTTGAGACAGAGCCTCACTATGTAGCCCAGGCTGGGCTCAGTCTTCCTGCCTCAGCCTTCCTAGTGTGGGATTACAGGTGTGCACCACCATGCCTGGGAAAGTGGGCTCTGCTGAGACACCCATTTTACAGCTGCACACACTGAGATGCCAAAAGTGTCGTGCCAGGAACCTGAGCTACAAGCTCCCCAAACAAAGTGGATCCAAGAACCCCAAACAACTCCAGGTAATTTAGTTATCAAAGAAGAGAGTACCCAAAGGATCACGGGACGCAGAGACATATGTCGGGACAGCTAGGGGCAAGGAAAGACTGCAAAGCCTGGAACACTCAATAACCCTGCCAGGGTGGGCAGGAGAGCTGGCGCCCAAACTCAGCCTGGGCACTGCCCTCGGCCCAGGTGTCCCCGCCCAGCCCCCGTTTCAGAACCTTGGACCTCTACCTTTCTTTTATTTTAACCTGGTATACAAAATGGAACACTGCGCTTTGAATTCCAAAGGAGGGTTTTGACAATAAAAGAGAAACCCAGTCCTCACCCTTGTCAATGTGCACAGGAGTCCATCCGCACAGTTTAGAACAGTGCCTGCCATGGACAGCCAGGGTGCCCCGCATTTCCCCAACACCTCCTCCCTCCCACCAACGCCGCGTCCGTCCGTACAGCAGGTCCCCTGAGGCCCGAGAGTCAGCGATGGAGTGCCCGGGGTCCCCGACAGCTCAGGCCTAGCGGGGACACAGCAGGCTGCACTTTGTAGGGTGGCTTGAGCCCAAGGGCCAGCACGGGCAGTGTCCCACACTTCCAAGGGCCAGCACGGGCAGCGTCCCACACTTCCAGGCCGGGGAAACAGAACTCACGTACCATGTGTCCCAGTCATCGCGCTGTTGGACACGTGGCAGCCTGTACGTGACAGGGATTCCCTGCACAGATCTGAAAGGTAAGATTCAAACGCAGCTTGGACTGCTCCTGGTGGCTTTGGGTGGGCGGCCTGAAGACCCTCAGATCCGTGTGTGTGCTCTAAAAGTGTTGCAGGCTCCAGGAGACAAGGCCTTGGGCCCAAAGAAAACGAGATCCTCAGTCATGTTAAGAAAGGCCCAGGAGGAGCCAGCACAGTGGTGCACCCTGTCATCCCAGCACTCGGAGGCTGAGGCAGGGGGATCACAAGTTCAAGCCCAGTCTGGCAAATTAGGGACTTAGTGAGCCTTCATCTCAAAACAAAACAAAAAAAGACCTGGGGATGTAACAGTGTGAGGTTCCTGGGATCAATCCTCAGTCACACATACACCCAAGGCCACACCCAGGGCCCAATAAAGCCTGGGCATGGTGGATGTTGGCATGTGCCCATAACCCCAGCTACTTGGGATGAGGTAGGCAGATCTTAAGCCCAAGGCCACTCAGTGAGACTGTCTCAAAGTAGAATAAAAAGGGTTGGGGATGCTGCTCAGTGGTAGAGCACTTGCCTGGCACACACAAGGCCCTGGTTCAAGCCCCAGCACAGTAGTGTCAGAAAAGAAATTCCAGCTCAAATTATCTGTCGATTATAATGGCAAAATTAGAACTTATACCCCACCCCCAGGGCCCACTGGGGAGGGGCGCGGAGCTAGGGAGCACAGCCAGTGGCTTAGGGGCTGCGGGGGGGGGGATAGCTTCTCAGGTGCCACCCCACAACTGAGCAAGCATGGCTGACAGCGATAACCGAGTTATTTCATGAGCACTTGTAGAGATTTTTTGAAGTTTCCCCAACAGAAAGAAATGCTAAATGTCTGGAGCGACACATACCCCGCTTTCCTGATCTGGTCTCTACCTGCTGCGTACCTGTGCTGCAATGTCACAATGAATCCCGAAACTTGCGCCATTGCTCTGTGCAACCAGGACTAGTAAGTTTTTTTTTTTTTTTAAATAAACGATTGTTTAAAATTGTTGAGCAGGTGGGCAGGTGCAGGTGGGCAGGTGCAGGTGGGCAGGTGCAGGTAGGCAGGTGGAGGTGAGCAGTTGGAGGTGGGCCGGTGCAGGTGGGCAGGTGCAGGTGGGCAGGTAGAGTCCCAGTCAAAGGAGCTTAGAGTCCTGTGGCCAGGAAACAGCTCACAGTATGTAACCCACAGTATGACAACTGGCCAGGTAGAGTAACAGGGTCCCCAGCGAGGGTCCAGCTTCAGAGTGGCAGCTCGTGTGACAGCCTTGCGCCACAGGTTTGTATTTCCATGCCACAGATGCATTCTAGAGAAAACCTAGCACGAAAGTGGGGCCAAGAGCCACCAGCCAGAAGTGAGAGCATGACACTGGGCCAGACTGGGAGTCCAGCCATCCGTGTGAGGTGCCCTCAGGGCTGGCACCGCCAACCTGAAGGACAGGACAACCCTGTCACTTTGGGGTGTTCGACCGCTACACTCCCCCAGAGTGACAACCACAAACATCCTCAAGCACTGTCAAATCCACCCCCTGCAAGCGTCTCAGTTGGGTGTCCCTTCTGGCGGAGAGGGGGTCGCCCTAACTGTACCCACACTGCTTTACTTCCTTGAACAGTTCAGGATCCAAGGGTATGGGCACGGAGGAGACAGGTGTCCCTTACACTACTGCTGTCCTGCATGTTCGAAATGTCTGAAATGGAACCACTGTGTGTGGAGGGCACACTGTAACCAGGAGGGAGGGAGATGGTGGCAGGGCTCCAGGACAGAGCTGGTGGCAGGGACAGTGGCCAGGCCCACAAGGGTGACAGGTAGATCAGGGTGGGGCGAGGCCGCTTGTGGGCTGCACCTGTGAGGAAGGATGGGTGCAGGGTGAGCTGGTTGGCCAGGCCAGGGCCAGGGCCAGGGCCATCGGCTACAGCTGGGCAAGGTGGCAGATTCTAGGTGACTAGCGCACCTGGACAGGGTCTCTGCCTTCCATGCCTAGACGATGATGAGCTTGGCCAGCTTGGGCTCTTGTGGGGGCTCCCTTAGTGGGGACTGGCTGTGGTGGGGACTGCAGGTGGTAGGTGCATTTCCATCTTTGGCGGACGGCGCCATGCAGGGTGCCCTTGGGCACCTTTGTCCCCACCCTGAGAAGTGGGGGAGCTACAGAGGCCCACAGGCATCTGGGTCAGAATCATTTGTAGCCGTCCACATTGCAGGCCTGTTGGAGACCGGGTCCTGGAACAAACAATCATGAGGAAGTAGATGTGGCGACATGCACAGCTTCCGGGACCTGCGGTCTGAGCAGTGGGCTCAGCGGCATCCCCTGGGTCTGAGCAAAGAGCTCACCTGTGTTCCCCGGGCTCTAGAATGAGTGATCTCCTGCTCATCAGCTTGGCCTTGCAAGCTATTCCTTTCCTGGGGAAACAGGGAAGGCTTAGCGTTCACTAGGGCAAATGGTGGGCAGACGATCAAAACGTTGTATGTACAACCTTGGAACCAATAAATGCGGTAACTGAGCCCGCACTTCAGTCCTCCTGAACCCAGGTCTGTCATTCGTCTTCCCTCTACCCTGTTCCCCTCTGCGAGGCTTGGACCCCGCACAGGCCCTCCACCGTGGTCCCCTGCTGCTGGAGTGTCACTTGCCCCATGGGTGCCATGTGGGGTGCACACACACACAGGCACGCAGACACACACATACGCTTGCACACACGCAGTTGTTCTTCCAGCTATCCAAACTCTTACCCGAGTTCCCATCCGGCCCAGGGGCTCAAGGCGCAGGAGAGGTGTCCTGGGCTTGTGGGGACCTGGGCCAGGCACGCCCAGCCTGGCCTTGCCAGGATTTGAAGCCACCCTTCTCTCTCACCATGGGCAATCGACACCACCCAGCAGGACCGAATTTGTGAACACTGGGCCTGTTCCACAGGTTTTTGTTTTTTCTTGACTATGTAGCTAGTATGTCTTCTGTAAAATTATTTTTATTGCCTTTATTTACCTCTGTAAAACTTAAAACTGGAACATAAAAAATAAGTCTATAAGCAAGGGTGGTGATGCACACCTGTAGTCCTGGCACTTGGGAGGCTGACGCAGGAGGATCACAGTTAGTTAGAGCTCAGCCTGGACTACATAGTAAAATCAGGACCAGCCTGACCCGCATAACTAGACCCTGTCTCACAACAGAAAATATACAAATAAAATATTTAGAGCTGAGCATGGTGGCACACACCCGTAATCCCAGCACTCAGGAGGCTGAGGCAGGAGGATCATTGTGAGTTCAAGGCCAGCCTGGGCTAAAATGAGCTCGAGGGCAGCCTGAACTGCACAATGAGACCTTGTCTCAAAGAGATTTAAAAAAAAAAAAAAAAAAAAAAAAACAAAGCTCAGAGTAGGTGGAGCACGGTGGGTCTTGAGGGCAGAGGAAGGTGCCCCTTGAAATATTCCAGCACTGGACATGGAATCGCCCGCGCGCCGAACAGTAACCCCCGTGAGCCTGCCAGACTCCGGATGAGCATGGCTTGGCCTTGGTGAGGAATGAGGGGACCACCGTGGGGCGCGGGGGATGGGAAATCTGCGCTTTCTGCTCACTTTTGTTGTGAACCTAAAGTTGCTCCAAGGGAGAGGGAAAAAAAACATGTTTTTAAACATCACTGCCTGACACGTTACCACTGGCAAATGTTAGGGCTTTTTCTAGTGTTTCTTAGCCTAAGGCTTTGCCCTCATACCCAGGAAATTATGTTAACCACAAAAAGGTAGAAATCCTTGAAATAAAAGGGGGAAAAAAAGACATTCTTAGTAGATGAACAACAGGTACAGAGCCAACTAAACGCTGCAATACAGAACACAGAAATGTCGAGGCTGCTTCCTGCTGCGGAGCTGGCGTCAGCTGTGCGTGGAGCCAGGCCTGGGGCACTCTGACATGACACACCTGGAGCACCACCCAGTGCCAGTCCTGTGCAGAGCGGCTCCTCTAGCACTGGGTGGCAGCCACAGTGCCTCGGGGCCCTGCTGGCGACTGGCTCAGGCTGGGTCCTGCCGGCCCAGGCAGCCCCTGCCTCCCCTTCTGACAGCGTCCACCATCACCGCATGGCTCTGCTTTCCTTCCCTTGAGAACCTCCCTTCTGGACAGAAGCGAAGATGCCAGAGAGCTCTGCTTCCGTGGGCCCCGTCCCAGGTACCTGAGATGGCAAACCAGCTGCCCTGGCTACCTGAAGGTGGCATCACCGGTGCGTGAACCAAAGTGAGAAGGGGGTGCAGCCCTGGCATGGGAAGCTTCTATCCAGGTCGTGAACTCTCAGACTACCAGCTGTCCCCAGAGCTGAGCTGTGAGGATGATGGCCCCGGCAGACTTCAGATCGAGGGTCCCTGGGCACCATCCCTGCACCAGGCTTGGCAGACGGCTTGTGTGTGGCAGCACAGGGTGCTGGTAACTCAGGCCTTCTAAGAGGTGGAAGGAGTCCCGTGTGTGCATGAACCGCTGCCCACCACTGTAAATTCTCTTTAAGCTGAATTTAAATTTTGGTTTCCTCCTTGAATTATTTATTCCACAATGAATGGTGAAGCCCAGGCGGTGGGGCAGCTGTGTGGGTCGATCACTCAGGAGTCTAGCAACTTTAAAAATGAGTACAGCAGCTGTAGTAACTGCGCGGGTGAGGCGGCCACCACAGCATTCCTCTCTTGGACCACTTGGCAAATGTTAACCCCCCAACCCCCCTCCGTGCCACCAGGCTGCACAATATTGCGGTGTGGTGGCAGAACCGGCACAGGAGAAGCGGTAGAGCTGAGGTCAAGCGCCCTCAACAGGCAGAGCCTGAACAGCGGCCTCACGCCTGCAGCTCTAGCCTTTATGGAAGTCACCCCCACCTCGGCCATGGCCACAGGCAGCCTGCAGCCCCCACGCCGCCACCAGGAGCTTGGCTCAGGATCAGTCTCAGCCACTGCTCTGCTCAGCTGTTCCTCCTCCCTCCCCCTCCCGGCTAAAGGAGCTGGTGGCTCTGCAGACACTTGTGCAACACCCGATGCATGACACACGCACCGCCAGTGCTGGCCGGGATGCCCCTTGTCACCACCCGGGGAGGGCTCCCGAAGGAGCCGGGAAGCAGCCAGAGCCAGCTGGGCTACAGTGCGCCTGCTGCTCAGTGAAAGACGAGCTCCCACTGGGAAACAGGGTAAGACAGGTCTTAACGCAGTCACATAACTTCGAACCCATCTCAGTTTTATTTCTATTTTTAATTGCCATCGTCTCTTAAAATTTAGCTTTTCAACAGCCAACAGGGCTACTTTTTTCACCAAATTCCAGCTATGAATCCATAGTATAAAGTCAAAGCCATAGCAAGAAAATGGCCATCTGCACAACTAATTTTAGAAAACAGTTTAGTACATATGTTATAAAATTTATTTACAGGTTATTCACATGTACGTATCAAATCTACTCCTGATAATCCACCAAAACATATAAACAAATTGTGCAAAATAAATTCAAGGCAAAGTATGTAAAAAGAAGCAAATCAAGTTTGAAGTAGGATATATAATATTCCTGTTGAGATTGCTAACAACCAAAGAAGGGCCCTTCCCCTCAGTGCCGCGGCAGGGGCATGGGAATGTCCCTCGCATCGCCCCGCAAACTGACCTCCGGCAGCAGCGCAGTGCTGTGCCGGCTACGTCAGCAAAGGCCGCAGGTGACACGCAGCTCCCTGCACCTAAGCCTACCCAGTGCAACACATCAACTGCACATTTCACATCGGGTCCAACTGTACTGAGACGCTGTCACCCGGCTGAGGCTGGCTGGCGAGGAGGGAGGACACAGGGCAGTGGAGTGCTAACCTTGCTGACCTCACATGCGGGTGGTCCTGGGCTCCACCTCCAGCACCCAGGAGGGAGTGGAAACAGCACAGTTCTCCTGCTACTTTTGCATAAACAAGTTAGCGAGGGGTGACCCAACAGATGGACACACCCTCAGAACAAGGGTCTCTTCCCCGAAAAGAACACCAGGATGCATTCTGGTGGACCCTCCCTCTGGACTCGTGTGTTCGCATTAGCACAGATGGAGGGGGAGCTGCCTGGATCCCAGCTACTGCTTAGGCCTCCCTAAGAACCCAGCCTGTTAGACTCCCCACCTTCTCTCCAAGTCTCTGCTCAATCAAATACTTTGCCAAGGAACAGGAAATGCAACTTCAGGTAGCAGTAGTTCACCCACCACGCCATGGACAGTAGCGTGGTGTGGTAGCAAAATGGATGCAGGAGAAGCCGCAGAGCCTGAGGCTGTCAGCTGGGACAGCTGCACCCACACCCAGGGGCAGGGGTCTGCTCTGGGCACTAAGTGTTCCAGGAGGCCCCGCTGGTCCCAGGGTGTTCAGCTGACACAGGCACAGTGGGCACGGAAACGGTGCGGAAACCAGGCAGCCGGAGCACCAAGCTCCACACACTCTGTGCAAAGAGAATTTCTATACCAAACTTTTTGCTTCAAACAGCGGATGAAAAAGACAATTTCAGATGATGCACATTCATCTTTGGGAATGTGTCTTCCTGCCTCAAATTAGTGGACTGGCTGTGCAGCAACCACTCAAGCCCTGAGTTGTCAGACGGTCATCTGTCCATCAGTCATGCTCAGGACGCTCAGGCGCCTCGTGTGGACGACTGGACCCCCGAGCCAAGCCCGGCAGCCCCTCCCTCATCCTGCCCCCTCAGCCCAGAGGGGAGCGCTTCCTTCCTCAACGCTTGCTCTAGGACTCTCCTTCTCGTTTCCTGCCAGAGATGCTCTCTGGGCCTGCCCCAGTGGTCCCCAGAGCTGCCTGGCAGTTGGAATGCTAGGGCAGTGTTAGACTTTGCTGGAACTCGGAGAGCCTCAACAAGTAACTGTGCAGATACTCCCCGGCCAAAGCAGCACTTGTCGCCACTGTGTCTGTACCTGGCCTACTACACAAGCCTCCCCACTTGAGGACGGGTTAAGAATCCCTCTACTTCAACAACAGTACAAATTTCAGCTAGAGATCTGGGGGCATACTCAAACAGTGACAAGAATGTGTCGCACACCCAATGTCCTGTGCTCACTGAAGAGCGCGGCCCTTGGCACCTCACCTCCTGGGACTGCGCTTCCTGAGGTCCCCACAAGACCTTGGCTGTTGTGTTTAAACACAACTAAGAGGCCCCTGACCCATGAGCAGTGACTCAGTTTATCCCAAATGACCTAGGCAGTTAGAGAAACCGGTCTCTATAACAACAGTTGAAAGGACCCGCCTTCCTCTCATTTTTAATATAAAGTTGTTAAAAAATGATTAACATTTTAAGCAGGGAAAAGAAAGTGGTCTACCAGATTAAGCTTTAAAAGGATTTTGTTATTTGCTATAGAAATATACACTGCAGCTCTTGTAACATTCATGCAGACCAACCTCCTTCTCTACTGAAGAACCAGAGCTCAACAGGTGGAGACCAGGAGCCCTGACTCCAAGGACACTAACTCAACTGTGCCCAGAAAACGTGTGCAACTGAAAGATCTACTCAAGGTGAACAGAAGGCTCGGGCATCAGGCTACTTCTGTGTTTGCCAACAATATACAAATTCCTTAGAGGAAAAAACAAATCACCTCATCTGAATGGTCCTAGTCACTGGTCACCTTAAGCTTGTAAAGTGCCTGTAGCTGACAGTCCCCTTGTGTGGCTTTGCTACCAAAGCTTTCTCTTCTTTGAACTGTTATCCTCTGATCTGCTGTTCCAGGCAGACTCCCTCTTTGACTGGTAAGTCGCAAAGCTATAGTTCTCCCACTCACCCTCACTGAGAGCCCACGCCTCTCTCCTGTCCCCTCGCCCGCTCTCCTGGTCATCACCTCTCCTTCTACTCCCAGCTGTGTCAGTGCCAACAGCAAAAAGCTCACCCCGTGCCAGAGGGCAATGGTAGGTCTGAGGGGTGACGTGAGCAGCAGATGGCTGCAGGGCACTGCCCAAGTCCTGGTAAGTCACAGAAAAGCCCAGCTCGCCCCACGGAGGCGCTGCTCCAGGATGCTGGGGGCTCAGGGCTTGCGGATCCCTGAGAAACGTCCCTGCCTTGGCTTCAGCTTTGAATCTCCTGAGCAGTCGTGGGTCCCGAAGTCGGTCCTGCAGCAGCGGCCCTTCAGGGTCCCTTGCAGTTACGGGGACAACAGCTTCATTAGAGTCAGAGGGGCTGTGGTACAGAGAAGCAGCAAAGGGCATCTTGGTGAGTCCACTGTCCAGCCTGCTGCTAGGCAGGCCGCCCAGGGGCCTGGACACCTCGGGGGTAATGGTAGGGGGGTGGGTCAGACTTCGCTGCAGCGCGGGCTTGAGCTTCAGGATCTTCATTGCGTCATGTCTGTAGTTTTTGTCACAGGTCTTAACAATAGCACCACGCTTCTGAGCATCCTGAATCAGTTCATTCCAATGCTGGTTTTCCTTGAGATGAAAGAGAAGAAACAATTACACACCAAAGAAATATGCACGGCAAGTATAGGGCTGTAGCTTTCATCTCTGGTGTAAGCTTTCATGATCAGACACTACTCATCAGACAGAACTAAAAGGCAACAGTAAGCTCCAGTACAGAGCGACAAAGCCACACTGCTAACAGCACAGCTGGCCCTAGCTCGAAGGAGGCAGTCTGGCCGTCCTCAGCTGTTACTCAAGCTACCTGGTAATACGCTGCCTGGAAGGTCTGCTCTTGCCAAAAGCTTTGTTTTAATTTCCACTAAATAAAATTAAAACTTCAGGGGCCAGGAAGATGGCTCAGCAGAATAAGCAAGCACTTGCCTGGCAAGTGAAGGGCCTGAGTTCAATCCCTGGTTCCGCAAATAAATAAATAAATAAATAAAACTTCAGTTCCTTAGCCACACCACCCCATTCCAAGTGCACAACGGCCCCACACTTCTGTGGCCACTGCATGAAGGCTGCGTGTCCAGAGCGCTGTGTGGCCTCTTCGGCAGGGCTGTGAGCTACAACAGAAGACATGGCTCTGGCGGCCAGCGCCTCAGTGCATGTGCCCTGTCGAGAGGCGCAGGAGTACCCTAACCCACTGAAACGGGCTACGGAGACTCCATCCCACTTTGTTTCTTTTCTGGAGGACCTTAGGAAATGAAAAGTACATTTAGGGGAAAAACCCAACGCGTTGTCCCTCTTTTCCCTAAAGTCTCCCAGCTCCAGCTGTTAACTGAGGCTTTATAACCACTAAAACCTGCATCTCTTAAGACAAAAACAAAAGAATGGGCAAAAAGTGGAGGAAAAAAACAATGATGGGAGGAAAAAGAAGTAGACTGCTTTTCTCACACAAGCTCCGCTATACTACTTATAAAGGCGACTGGCTGCAGTGAGGCTGCGTAACAGTTCCCTGCCGTGTGACCCTGGTCATTATCTGACCTCTCTGAACCTGCTTCCTCATCTGTAAAATTGGAATACAGCCCCATGAGGAGCACCAGGCCTGCGGCTCAGTTTCCCTCACCCTAAGAGGCCGTAGAGTTTTGCCC
The DNA here is from genome assembly GCF_000260255.1 of Octodon degus. Lineage (NCBI taxonomy): Eukaryota > Metazoa > Chordata > Mammalia > Rodentia > Octodontidae > Octodon > Octodon degus. The sequence goes on along the minus strand of NW_004524699.1, from coordinate 4,234,570 downwards.
GTGGCTAACACACACGAGGTAGATAGCCTTGCTATTTCTTTTTCTTTTTTTTTTTTTTCGGAACCAGGAATTGAACTCAGCCCCTTGCGCTTGCCAGGCAAGTGCTTATTCTGCTGAGCCATCTCCCTGGCCCTAGCCTTGCTATTTCTGCTAAGTCTACTACACCTGAACTTGGCATTTAACCCAATCCTAGTCATGGCAATAGCTCCTGAGAAAGAAAGGTTCAATTCTGGCTTCTCAGAGAACACCAAGCACTTCCCGATCCCTGCCATTTTTCACAGGGAAACCTGAGCTAAGGAATCAAAAAGACAAGGAAGCCAAAGCCAGAAGCAATGCAGTTTCCATCCCATCGCCTGCCTGCCTGCCTGCCTGCCTGCCTGCCTGCCACTGTCTGCCTGCTGCTGCTGGGCCAGGAGCCAGTCATGCCTGAGAGGCAAGTGCCCCACCGCAGCTCCAGCCCAGCTGCCTCTGCTCCACTCCTCAGGGCAGTGCTGCCCTCTATGACGAGGACAATGCCTTTGTCACAAACTGGAGCTCAGAGCTCTGCAAGCACTTGCACTCCGCTGCCAAACTCCAGCTTCCCCAGCCCTTGCTGAGCTGTCCCGCCTCCTCCATCCATCCTTCAATCTCAAGACAACTCTCCCTCATTCCAGGTGTCAGGCAACGTGCACTACAGGATATGCAGAACACCGAGCTGCCAACAGCACTGGTGTCCGTAAAGGCCCTCCATGAGGGCACCCGGATGAGACTGTCTCTAGCGGGGATTGCCTTTGCAAGTTTTCAGATATTTATTTACACTATTTTGCCTACTAGACAGTAAGAACTGTAGTAGGCTTACTGGATGAGTCTGAACTGCATAGCAAAACCCTATATAAAATAAATAAAAGATTAAAAAAACCCCACCAAGTTATGCCCTGAAGACAAAGCGGCAGTAGGTGCTGCACCCAGCCGTACGAGCCCTGCCGTGGGCAGCGCCGTCTGTCCACCGAGATGCACAGCCACTCGCCCCTGCCCAGCAGCGCCTGTGGGGCCGCGCAGCTCAGCGCACACCCTCAGCGTGAGCTCCTGCTCACTCCGGCGTCAGCTGGCACCACTCAGAGCCACATCAATGAGGCTGTTCTGAACAGTTCACGTGTGTGGCATTACACTGATTATAAACAACCTCATGCTACTGACCATTTTCTGAAAAGGTCACCGTGAGACCTTTTCAAGGTGCCTGGGCTATGGGCCGAGAAAGTGAGCAGTTACACACCTATATAAAAGCGCCAAGAAAAAAGCTGCTGGAGGACGAAACTTACTTTTAAAACCCAAAATTTGTCTCTGATGGAAAACAAAAATAAACAATCCAGGAACGGGCACACTGGAGCTTCTCCCTCGTGGCGCCCAACAGGCTACCTACCATCAGGGTCCTCAAATGTCCAAGGATGAAAAGGCTGTACTTGGCACGCGTAATGGTGACGTTCAACCTCTGCAAACTCGCCAGGAACCTAGCAACAGAAAGAGAATCACTGTTTCCACAGCCGAGCCGTGACACACACCCCTCCACACGACACAGGCAGCACCCGGCAGCTTCTCCAGCACTGCTCCCACCTCCCACCCTTGTAGGCACTTCTCTGTGCCCCACCCAGTTCCCAGTGCAGAAGCAAATCAATTAAAACCAGCAAACTAACCAAGCCCTCCTTGCTTCACCCCAGGGTCACACCCATCCACTTCCCATTCTGACAGATGAGATACTAGAAAATTAGCATGTCTTATGAACACATACCAGTTTAATTACTCCTTTTTTTTTTTTTTTTTTGCAGTACTGGGGATTGAACTCAGGACCTTGTGCTTGCCAGGCAAGCGTTTATTCTACTGAGCTATCTCCCTGGCCCCAGTTCAATTACTCTTAAACACATCAGTTAAAACATCACAGAAGCAGAACTATACAAACATCAGACAAATACATCCGTGCATCAGAAGCATGAAAAAGGTAAAATTTGAAACTAGCTGGGAAAGCGTGAACTATTTATTAGCCCATACCTGGGACTGAGAAAGATCATGTCCACTGCTATTTTCCTTTAGAAAAAGTACATTGCTAACCTAGCGATCCTATCTGGGTCTGACGAGAAAGAACAACAGTAGAGTCTCAGGCGCGGAGACTCAAGGGACCCAACTGACAGCAGTGAAGATGAACAAAATGAGGCACAGCAGGGAACAAAGAGGGACAGGAAGGCCTTTCTGACACAGCCCTTGGTGAGGTAGTACCCCTGGCCAAATACCCTTCGTCCAAATACCCTCTGGTGTTAGATAAAATGACAGGAGATGCATTAATAAACTAGCAGACCTAACAATGGATCTACTTCACAACTTTAAACACAAGTTTTAGAAAAGGAAATAAATGATTAAAGAAATTAATATAATAGCTGTGACAGACAACAGGCCTAATCATGGATTAAAAGCAAGTGCAACAGCAGCAAGGGCAGCTCCTCACCCGATCGAGCCTTGTGTGGTATTCGCTCTGACACAGGTGACAATGATGCAGTCCTTCTGGCGCCCCTGGAAGGCATCCACAGTGTCTACCTCGGCTGGCCTACTTACACAGAGAGAAGTTTACTTCAGAAGTAAAATGATTAGTAAACATATCTCCTTCTATAAAGAGGTAGTATTTTAAACCCTTTTTCATGCTATCTTGGCAGTTGGCGCCCATCTGCTCTCCCCTGGGCCTGGCACCCGCCACCTATACTGCGCCTCTAAATTTGCTTCTATCTAAAAACTTACAGAGCCACTAAGTCCCACGGAGCTGTGAGACGTGCTGCTGTGACTGGCTTCTTAGACGCACACACCCAAGGCCCACCACCTTGTAGCAGCGAAGAGTATTCGCTCTCTCGTATTTCACTGAAGACACATCATAGTTCACCTACTTAGACTAGTAGGTATTTGGGTCATTTCTAGTTTATGGCTACTACAACTCACGTCGCTATAAGTATCCCTCAGAGTTTCTGTGTATTCTGTTCAATTCTTTTGGTTATACACCTAGAATGAAATTACCTAGATGGTAATTCTACATTCAGCAACGCAACGCTTTCTGTAGCAACTTGCCATTTTCTCTCCTCACCACAATCAATGTACACGGGTTTCACTTTTCCACATCTTCCTTGTGTGCTGTTTAATTATAACCATCTTGGTGGATCTGAGGCGGTACACCGTGCTTTCGCGTTTCACTTCCCCAATGACAAATGATGCTGAACATCTGTGTGCTTACTGGCCACTTGTACACCTTCGGAAAACCATTCAAATCTCTTGCCCATTCTTACAACTGAGTTGTACGGGTTCTGTATTCCAAATAGGATAATCTTCCCAGATACGTGATCTACAAGTATGCCCCTCCATCTCCTTGGCTGTCCCCCCACCCCTTCCACAGTGCTGGGGGAGGGGCCCCGGGCCTCATGCACTCTGGGTAAGCACTCTCCCCTGGCCCACATCCCCAGTCCTTTCTGTTCTGACCCACTATTTTTTCACTTTCGTTCAGACCAATGTGAGCATGTTGCCCTTTGGTGTCATCTCTAAGAAACCACCGCCTACCTAGAGGCCAGCAGCCTCGGCGGGAGCTGTGCCCTCGACCTTGCGCTGCCCTCCGCTGTGCGGAGCACGGCCATGCTCACGCAGTGCGCCTCTTCGCTTACTTCACAGTTCTCCGCATGCAGGGTTACATTTCCTTGGCTAAGTTTATTTCTAGGTAGTTTATTCTTTCTTGATGATACGGTAAGCAGAATTTTTTTTTCCTTTTCAGGTTGTTCACTTTGGTGCACAGATGAACAGCAAATGCTTGCTACACAACCTCATATCACGACCTCCGCTAAGCTCACGTACTGGCACTCATATCTTCTTCACGTGGCTCTGTTAGGGCTTCTCTAAGCAGATGATGCCACTCAGGAACATGCGGTTTTACTTCTTCCTTTCGATGCCTTTTCTTAACTGCGCTGGCTGTACCTCTAGTTGACATGGAACAGAAGCAGCGAGGGCGACCTTCCTTTGTGATCTTAGGGCAATGGCTTCCAGGTCGCCATCAAAAATGATGAAAACTGTGAGGGTTCATGGATGCCTTTCACTAGACTAAAGAGTCTCCTTTGTATTCCAGGTTGGCTCAACCTGGATGCCCTTTCTGTGTCCACTCGACAGCCAGGCAAATCCCTGGCTCTCCCAGTTTATCTTTTATTGCATTTTAGTACAGGGTCTACAGGGTCTCACTACATAGATCAGACTCGTAGTGATCTGCCCCCTTACTCTCCTAATGTGGGGCACCATGCTGACTCTCCCATGTTGACCCAGGTCTGCTTCCCTCAGATGAACCTCACTTGGTCATGGCATATAACCCTCTCACTGCACCGCTGAGCTAAGTTTCCTACTCCTTCGCTTAGGACTTCTGCATCCGTATTCAGAAGGAAGGAGCTGTATACTCATCTGTCTTCTGGCAATCCTTCCCCCGGCTTTGGGAGGTGGGCAAATACCCCTGGAACACAAGTCAGGATGCGGGCAGGGGAGCAGGAGTGATGGAGAAGGGAAGCGTGCACGCTTCAGTGTCAGAGCTGAAGGTAACCACCAAGTGCTAAAAAAACATTTACTAAAAACAAGCTGGGATTAAAGTGCCGGCCCTGCTCCCAGGGCACACTGCGTTGGCATTGAGACTGGGTGTGTGGCACACACCCGTAATCCCAGCTCTTGGAAGGCTGAACACAGGCGGATCACTACAAGTCTGATCTATATAGTGAGACCCTGTACTAAAATACAAAAAAAAAAAAAAACAAAAAAAAACAAACAAACTGGGAGATGAGGGGACTCTGCATTTTTGGAAGAAGAGACTGATGTTTTTATTTTAGTGCTTGGTAAGATAAACCCGTGAAGCCTGCCTTGAGCTTTTCTTTACTGTGAGCTTTGAATACTAACATTATCTCTTAATTATTACACAGGTCTGTTTAGATTGTCTATATTTTTTGTAGTTAATTCTGGTTGTCTGTGGTGTTTGGGTTAAACTTTTGAGGTAATGGACTTCTAATACTGCATCATGATTTTGCTGTACAGGTAAGAAGACAAAAACAATCTACACTCTACACATAAGGACACCAGAAGAATTATACAACTTTTTCAAACTTCACTAGTCTTACAAAGCATTACAACGTAGGTCAGCAAGTTACAGAAACAAGGGGAGAACACTTGTGTTTTGGGTAACGGCACTGGCCAGCACAGGGTCGACTTCTGAACCCCTTGCCTGGAGGCAGCTCGAGGGTCCCCAAGACCTGGACCAGGGAGCCACAGCAGGGCATAGTCCATAAGAGCTGCATTCCCAGCTTCCTGGTGCGGCACCGTCAGCCTCCTTTCCATCTTTTAACAGAAAAATAGAAATATATATAAAATATCTCACCCTTTCCTATCAAACTCTTTCTCCAAATCCTTCTGAATCATCGTCTTCTGAGCCTTGTAATGGGTTATTATGCCAATGTTTCGGAAATTGGCCTCTCTCTTTTTGTCCTTAATAAGTCTCATTATTTCCATCACCAATTTTATTTCTTGAGCATTTATATATGAGCTAAATTAAGATGGGAGGAAAAGAAAAACTGTATCAAGAGTCACAGTAGTCTAACTGCTAACAAGCACCAGCTAACCCCCTTCCTACTAGAGGGAAGGGCAGGCAAACAGGGCTTGCCTCTTCCTCGGGCAGTAGCGGCTCAGGGATGTTACAGTGAGCACTCAGGCCACCGTCAATAAATACAAACAACAGCCCTGACAGTGGGAAGCCTCAGAGGAAAGTTGGGTCGGTCCGGCTGACTCCCCCAGCTCTTCACCTGCTGAGACAGTGACAGCCGTACTACGAGCAAGAGAACCACAATGTACAAATATGAATAAAGTGCCAACATCACTTGGCTTCCTACTGCTCACAGACCGAGAAAGAACGTCACATACATTATTCTCAACTCCCCACCACTGAGTAGCGGCAGCATACCCCACGTTGGCGAAGATACCGTCTATGCAGCAGCCAGCGTTCAGAGAGCAGAGCAGCAGGGCACCCCCAGCAAGCCTGTGTGCACCCTCCCTGCCCTCCTCACTCCCACCCCACTCCCTAAAGTGTGTGCTCTCTTGTGACCTCAGGGGACGCCTAAGGCTGGCTCTCACTGGCTTTCCACACGACCTACTGGCTGGCCACCTGCCCATCCCTAAGGCCATCAGCTCCCTGGCCCTTCTCGGATGCTGCTTGGAACTCTCAATCAAGCTCTACTCTCACAGGCTGCATGGTGGTGGCTCTATGGCAACCTGCTGGGGCTGCTGTCAGCCAGTCCACTCCTCTTGGGTTTTGTTTTTGCTTTTTTCTGCTCTGAGCTACATCAGCCCTTTCTTTTTATCATGAGACAGGGCCAGGGCTCCAACTGGTGCTGCCCCTTCCTCAGCCTCCCGAGAGCTGGGATTACATGTGTGCTGTGCACAGGGCTCCTCCTCTGTGTCTCCTGCAACCTCTTTACCTGAACCCCGCTTCTGCTCCAGGACACTGACTGCCTGGCAGTGCATGGGCAGGGTGGGCATGGAGGAATTTGGGTTTCCACTTACTCCAGGAGGCGAGAGGCCCGGTGCAAACACTAAGAAGCATGCCTCCTGGGTGGGCACTCCCGCAATATCTGCCCTCACACACCGCCCCGAATCCCGTCCTGTCCCATTTCTGTCTACTCATTCCCATTCTTGCCGCTCAACTTCCGCCCGGCCACAGCCACCCAGGGTGACTGCCCAGATAAAGGGATCAATGTCCAAGTTACTGTTGCCTCCCTAGGTGACCAGTCCCCTTGCCACGGGCCTGAGCCTGCACCCCTCAGCAATGCCACCTCCTCGTGCCTCTGTGCACTTGCCGGCCTGACCCTCACTGCTAGTCCACTGGACAGGAGGAAACACTGTGTGTGTGCAGGAAATGTTTTTAACATAAATCTAAACAGAAATAGTGCAGCAATTCTGACGACTATCCGAAATGGGAAGTGAAGAAGAGAACATACTCATTATCCCGTCTTTCTGACCCGTCGCTGACATCAAACACGAGGTAAGGCTGAAATGGCCAGTCTGACGAACATCGCAGAGATTCTGTGAACCTGTAAGGAGCAGTCGCATAGGAATCTAGGTTACCAGGACAGATCGCACTGTCACCACAGTTAGGGGACAAGAGAAATCTTTTATAGATGGGTACCAATAAAAGGTCCAAAACAGTTCTATTTCTATTCTAGTGCTACAGAAATTGATCTCTAACAATTACAAAAGGAAAATTACTCAAAATACAGTGAATGGAAAAAGGGTAAGCCATACAACACTGCGACTAGTCCAATTCTTTAAAAATTTTAAAAAGGGAATAAAAGATGTTCATGAAAGCACTGGGGGGACAGTGGTAGAGCACCCGCACAGCTCAGGTGCAGTTCTGGGTCCTCCTCAGCACCAAGAACAATGGCACAGAAGCCTAGAAACAGAAGCTCCAATGATTACTTTTGGATCGTATAAATATGGGTGACTTCTCTCTTTCTGCTGTCTGCATCTGACCCAGCTAACAGTAAATTTTTTTTCCCCCGGAACCGGGGATTGAACTAAGGCCCTTGCACTTGCCAGGAAAGCGCTTATTCTATTGAGCCATCGCCCCGGCCCCAACAGTAAAATTATTAAAATGCTGTGATAAGACTGAAGAACACAGTAAAATGGCTATGCTTCCTCAGCAATGACACCTACACATAAAGGAAGCCTGCAAGCCGCCAAGGAACCTACTTGTGTGTTTTCAAATTCCTGCAATAGATGTAATTGGAAGGAAAGAGGCATATGTCTGGATGCATCCTGTACTGGATGACGAGCTGCACCACCGGCAGCCTGCCCACGGCATTCTGCTCCACCTTCTCCTCCAGCAGTTTGCAGAAGCGCGCCATCATCGACTGGTCGTAGCCATAGTCCTGTGCTTTCTGTGGGGGAAAACAAAGCCGTCACCTCCAGTAACTGCTCGTACCTGCTTCTGTGATGAAGCAAGGACCACTCCCCGACACGACAATGACCACGGCAAGGCTCAGCGGCACAGTTCATTATGTGAAGAACTGCGTCAGGATGTGCACTCCACCCTTCTCCACAGAGGGACACCCACAGTCACCCTTCCCATGCAGAGGCGTGCACTCAGTGGGAGGCCTTCCAGGCTGCTCCTCGCAGGCGTGCACCTGGCTCAGGTGCTGTACGAAGAGCTGTGCCATCATTTTCAGTAATTCCCATCAAAAAACACTAACAAGGGGCCGGGGAGATGGCTCAGTAGAATAAGCACTTCCCTGGCAAGCACAAGGGCCTGAGTTCAATCCCCGGTTCCGCAAAAAAAAAAAAAAAAAAAAAAAAAAAAAACTAACAAGAACAAAAATACACTCATTCCACTATTGAGAAGAAATGTTTTGAAAATGATGTTTTCTGGGATGACCAGAGTAGCACTGTGTAAATCATGTATTAGAGTTGGGTATACAGGCACCCATCTGTGATCCAGCACTCTTGAGAGGCTGAGGAAAGAGGATCACAAGTCCTAGGTCAGCCTGGGCAACTCAGTGAGATACCGTCTCAAATGTGAAAGAATAAAAAGGGGCAGGGATGCAGTTCAGTGGTCAAGTGTTTGGCTATCATGTGCAAGGGCCTGGGTTCAACCCTCAGCACTACAAAGAAGAAGAAAGCTTTATATTGGGAAAATCCATTGAACTACACTTCAAAGCCACAATCCAGGCTCGTCCACGTCCCCCATGCTGACCTCACGGGCCTAGAGAGCACAGGCTTAAGTGGTGAACAGAGGCGCCTGGACCTCAGCCCAGGCGCTTATCTTCCCACAGGGTGAGTTACCATCACTTCCATCCCCTCCTGCCACCTTCGCTCCAGGCGATACAAGGGGCGCACTTTCTTGTACTACGGGACTGAGAATTCAATTGGAAATGTACTCCAAAATGACCTCTATCATCTCCATCAAATTGTGCATATTTAAATATAAATGAGCAGGTTGAGACTCTTTTCTGCCTTTGTGTTACTGAGACAGCACACATCCTTTCACGTATGGAGCACACAGGACCACACCCTCCAGGAAGGCCTGGCGCAGCCAGGAGCCACCAGCAGGTACGGCTTCCGGCCTGCGGCGCTCACACTGCTCCTCCACATGTGCACACACAAAAGCGCACCACGAAGAAGGGACACACTCAGCCATTTTTATTATTAAAACTCAAGCAGTGCTTCTCTTTTCTCAGTCATTCCCTACTTTTCCCTCCAAATGAAGAGATGATAATGCAAAAAACAGCCACCCTCTGAAAAACAGGAGCGCCCCCAACAACTCACCATGGAAATGACTGTGGGAGGCAGCTGCTTAGGGTCTCCCACCAGGATGAGCTTGTTGCAGCGGTGGATGAGAGGGGTCAAAGTCTCGACCTCACACGACTGCCCGGCCTTGGTGAGAAAGCGAAGAGGGCAACACCATCTCAATCTCCGCTACTGCATGATCCACGCACAATTTACCTAATTCACTCAAGTTCTAGCCATTCCAGAAAGTACCATATTTCTACATAAAAGTATAACTTCTTCATTAGAAAACAACATATCTAAAAACAGGGCTGGCTAGATAGCTCAGTGGATTAAAGCGCCTGCTCAGACAGATGCAGGGGCCGGGGGCAGTGGGCGGTGTGTGGCTCGCTCCGGCCTGGAGCACACTGAGACAGTGATTGAGACTAGGCACGGTAGCACGTGCCTATAATCCCCATGCTTGGGAGGCTGAAAACAGGAGAATCACTATGAGTCCAATCTACGTAGTGAGACCCTGTAGACCTTATGCTAAACACATTTTTTTAACATTTATTTTGTGTGTGTGTGTGTGTGTGTGTGTGTGTG
>NW_004524699.1:4219594-4224588 GCF_000260255.1 Octodon degus | reverse complement strand
GGGGATCGAACTGCGGTCCCTGTGCTTTGCCAAGCTTGTTCCAAGTAGGTGCTTTAGACCACTGAGCCATCTCTCCAGCCCCTAAACACCTTTTTTTAAAAAAGTTATAAAAACAAAACAAGGGGCTGGGGAGATAGCTCAGTAGAATAAGCACTTGCCTGGCAAGTACAAGGGCCCGAGTCCAATCTCCAGATCTGGGAAAAAAAAAAAAAAAACCACCTCTTTAAAAACAGTTTAGAAAAAAAATTCAGTGTTTTAAAATCAGCCACCACATGTGCCACCCCAGGAGGCAGGATCCAGCCAAAGTTGAAAAGCCACACATGTCCCAAGTGTGCAGTCTAGGCTCCAGCCAAGCACGGCGCTGAGAGAGCATTCTGGCCTCTGGGGCTCCTCCGGGGGCTCAGTGCTGACGTGCAGCCGCCATGCAGGTATGTCTGGGGTCTTCCCGTCTCCCTCCCTCCTTTCTCAGTAGGCCTCTTCAATTACCACGCTCAACTTTCTCTTCAATTTAGTGACATTTTAATTATTTCATTACTCATTTTTTCCTGTTCTTTCCTTTTGGTGAATATTGGCTTTGAATTTACTTCTTAATATATGTATCTGCGGGGCACGATCATTAGCTCTCGGGTCTCATGCACTGGTTCTGTCTCTTGCTCTGCTCCTCTTGTCCTCGGACTTCTCATTCTGGCAAACAGTAAGCACCTAGTAACCGTGTACTTAGGAATCATCTAGGAACAACTGATATTAGCTGGGAATACTGACTTAAAGCTGTCCTAAGTCCTAAGTAATTATAATATATCACTGTAAGTAACCCAGAGATGATTTTAGCACACGGGAGAGTGAACATAGGTCACATACAAGTACTTCAAAAGGTACTCAGAGATATGTCAAGCAGGTGCTAAGTAATCAATCACTCGGCTGGGATTCTATTGGAAACAATTACGCATCTTTAAAACTGTAATCCCAACCCTGGAAAAGCAATTTCAATGGAGGTAGAGGGAGGATTAGCAGCGTATTTCTTTTTATTTTTCTTTTTGCATTTTAGGGAGGGTCTACAGGGTGTTCAGGCTCTCTCATAGTTATCCGCCTGTTTATAGCCTCCCAAGAGCTGGGATTCCAGGGGCGCGCCACTATGCCCAGTTTCTAGCAGCATATTTCTATGAAAGACAATATGCATATAGCGGCAAATAAAAATCAGATGTTAAAAAACATTTTATAAACTTTTCAACACCCACAGTTCACCTAAAACTTCACAGCATGATTCATCATATGACTAACTTCTCACTGACCTCATCAACAATGACACAACTGAAAGGGACACCTCCTTGCCCCCGAAAAGCAGACTCCAACAGTAAACCACCACTGGTGCTCAGTGTGCAGCAGATGATGTGGGACTCTAAAATGATGATACTCTGGGTTTTCTGTGGACGCCCTTGAACCTAAGAGAACAGAGATTAGTGTCTTCAATTATATATAAGTTCTTATCTATGATAAGCTTCTTATTACTATAAAACCACCATCATTTATTAGGTGGCAAGATAAATTAAGTAGATTTAGAGGTAACATCACATATAGAAGACATCAAAATATATTCAAGATAATCAGTAACCCGGGGCTAGAGAGATAGCTCAGAGGTGTAAGCGCCTGCCTAGCAAGTGCAGGGACCAAAGTTTGATTCCTGGTACCACATGCTGAGCCAGCCACAGAGACCAGGCATGGTAGCAGATGCCTGCAATCCCAGAGCTGGGGAGGCTGAGACAAGAGGCTCACTAAGAGTCCCGGCTGCATAGAGAGACCCTATACCAAATAAATCAATAAATAAATGATTTTTAAAAATTAAAAAGATGATCAGCAACTATCAAAAAGAATTAAATAACTATACAGGCTAAGCATAAAATGTAATGTGATCCTATTTTAAAAAATTATCCTAGGGCTGGTGAGATGGCTCAGTGGTCTAAGGCACCTACTTAGAACAAGCTAAGCTAAGGAAAACACAGGGACCTTGGTTCAATCTCCCAGCACCACATGCCAGCCAGCCCTGCCCCCTGGTGGGCTGAGCTGGCCACACACACACTAAATAAATAAATAATAAATAAATAAATCTTTAAAAAAAAAAATTATCCTAAAAAAAAAAAAAAGCTACCCTGAGGGCCAGGGAGACGGCTCAGTAGAATAAGCACTTCCCTAGCAAGCGCAAGGGTCTCAGTTTAATCCCCAGTTCTGCCAAAAAAAAGTTACCCACGGTTTAATACCGATAAAGTACGTAACAACCCTTCTTGAGGACAGACGTGTACAGGCAACTATGTAATTAATTATATAATACTACTAAAGTGAAACAATTGTTTGAATGAGACCAGGAATAGAACTAAGCTGAAATGTACACATATATTATGTAATACTATTCATTTTATGAAGGTAATAATAAAAAACAAAAGCTAACACTAATAAAAATTCCTCCATAACCAGGCTTGGTGGCCCCAGCACTTGACAGGCAGAGGCAGGTGGTTCAGTGATCCAGGTCAGCCTAGGCTAAATCAGTGAGTTTAAGGCCGGCTATACAGTGATTCCCTGTCTCAAATATTCATCTCTCTCTCTCTCTCTCTCTCTCTCTCTCTCTCTCTCTCTCTCTCTCTCACACACACACACACACACACACACACACACACACACACACACACAGATATCCTGGGTACCTGGAAAATATCTTATTTCCAAAAATGAAAAACAACTGTGGTCTGCTTTTATAATGCACTGTACCAAGATGAAAACAATGGGAAGGACACTTTACAACGCATACTAAATTCATCTGGGGCTCAAATTAGTAAACTGATGAAAGACTCAATCTGCCCATTTCTGCTACTGAGAAGTAGCAGGGCCGAATCGCGGCACCTGTGTCACGCCAGCCACGGGCTCCAATGCCTGTGTGTGAGCAGCAGGAAGGGCACGCGACGAAGGCACCACGGGACCCCTCTCTTCTCAGCTCATCTCCCGAGCAAACTACCACGCACAATCCGTTCAGTGGTGCCCAAAATGTGTATGACAAGCAGCAGGGAACAATGCCCGTGAACACGGGGTTTCCTCTGTGCATATGGCAAGACTGATCTTGGGCTTGGTTCAAAAATTTTAATATAAAATTTTCACATAATGTTTAGTGTAAATAAACTGAATGCAAGTTTGCATTAAGTCCAACCATATCCCAGCTCCCAAATCCTACCAACACCATCAGCTGCTAGTTCTCTACCCTTGAACCTCTCTGATTTCACTACAGCTGTATTCTCATGACTGGGACAGAACTGGCTCGGCCTCACTTCAGTCAGTCTGATTTTTGTCTGGTATCTTTAAAGAATACAGGTAGCCAGCTAGCTATGCAGTCCGCTCTCTGCATTTGTGGGTTCCACCTCTGTGAAGTCTGCCAACCACAAAGTAACAAATATTTTGGGGGAAAAAGTACATCTGAGCTGGGTGTGGTGGCACACACCTGTGCTCCCAGCTACTTGGGGGCTGAGGCAGAAGGATCACAAGTTTGAGGTCGGCACGGGCAACTTAGCAAGAGCATCTCAGAATAAAATGTAAAAAGGGCTGAGGACGGAGCTCGGCATTCCCTGGCTCCACGGCACCACAACTGGCCTCGCCCTGCCCGTCTGCTCACACCCAGAGTACAGCACGGCAGGGCCTGCAGCTGTTTCCTCAGACCCACTCCCTGGGTGTCTTTCTTTTCAACAGGGAAAATGCCTACAGCCTAGTTCTGCCACCCAGTCACCTGACGGCAACTCCTGGAGTTTTTTGCAGTGAGTGGGAGACAGAAGCAGAGCACATCATGAGACAGTGGGCACATTCACCACACCTATATAAAATAAAAACCAAATTCAGTCTTTTTTTCTTGGAAATCTAAGATCATGATAGGAATTTTTTTTATTTTTTTATTTTTTTTTCCCCAGAACCAGGGATTGAACTCAGGCCCTTGCACTTGCCAGGCAAGCCGCTTATTCTACTGAGCTATCTCGCTGGCCCAGGAATTTATTTTAATAGCAAGTAAATGTAGTTGTACTCTTCCACCTTCACAGGTATTTCTAATTTTTATAAATTTCTTTACACGTAATCAAGCAAAACCTATAGGCTGTATATTTATTCCATTCATTAAGAAAAACCAAAATTAAAAAAAGGGGGGGGGACAGGGAAATGGCTGAGTAGCTTAAGTGCCTGCCTGACAAGCATAAGGCCCCAAGTTTGACTAGTAGTACCACAAAACAAAGAAACCAAAGTAATGCCACAGGTAAGTACTTACCTCTTTAATTTTAGAAGCAAGTTCTTGCCTTTCTTTGGAAACTTTAGCAATTTGTTCATCAAATTCTGGCCTCTGGAAAGAATTGGAATGCTTTTACTAAAAGTAAGCCGAGCACATGCTAACCCTGTCCGATGCACGGCTGCGCCGCTCGGCAGTCCCACAGCACCTTGCCAGGGCACAGCGGGCCACCCCAGCCTGCTCTCCTCTGAGCCCTCTCTGCACTACTGCACAAGCTGCTGTCTGTCGGCGCACAGCACGCAGCCCTTGGTCTGCTCCGCACCACCAGCTATGCGGTGCCTTTCCTTTCCTGGCTCCTATGCAGTTCAACTGAGGTGTCCATCATGCCCCAAGCGTTTTTTGTTTTGTTTTTTTCCCCCCATTTGTATGCATTTGGTACAAGGTCTCACTACACAGATCAGACCCATGGTGATCCTCCTGTTTTTAGCCTCCACAGCGCTGGTCTTACAGACATGAGCCACCATGCTGGGACTCTGTTGCTGGCTCAGCGTGCCCTGGGGGCGGGGTGGGCACATCATGCAGGGTTGTTCCAAGTGCTCTTTGAGCTTCAGAGAAGAGTCCACAATGCAGGCTGGCAAATCATGGAATCCACTATCTTAAAGATAGGGACTAGACCTGCCTGCCTACCCAGGGACTAATCAGACTGCACCTTTAGAAATGACATGAGGCTGGGACACTTTCTTTTTTTTTT
>NW_004524699.1:4214351-4218784 GCF_000260255.1 Octodon degus | reverse complement strand
ACCGCGGTTCAATCCCCCAGCACCACATGCCAGCCAGCCGCGCCCCCTGGTGGGCTGAGCTGGCCACACACACACACCACACTCTCTCTCTCTCTATCTCTCTGTCTCTCTCTGTCTCTCAAAAAAAAAAAAAAGAAAAAGAAAAAAAAAAAGAAATAGTTAGCTACCTGACTTTCCCGTTCACCTCGGCATAAAGCTCGCTGGCGGGAAAGCTCATCCAGCTGATGATCTAGAAACTCCTTTCTTCTATGCATCTCCTGAACATGAGAAGGTAAGTCTTTTTCTAATAAAAATAAAAATAAAGAATTATACATTAATTCTAACACATATACACACATACGCAATTACCACAAGAAGAAAAACTAGTTCTCAAACCTAGGGTGCTTCTAGGATTTCCAAACTATCTTTAATGCCCAAGTCATTTTTTTGCTATAGAAAAGCAAACAGAAAAAACGATAGTAGAGGCAGGTACGATGGCACACCCTTGCAGTCCCAGCACTCAGACAGGCAGAGGTAGGAAGACTGCAAGTTTAAATATAGTTTGTGCAAGGACCCATTTCAAAATTTAAATTTATTTTTGTTTATTTATTTTTTGTATGGAGTTTTATTTTGTTTGCTTCATTTTTCCTCCTGCCTTTTGATTCTTTTTTTTTTTTTTTTTAGGTAGGACAGTTTCAATAATTAACTCAAAATTTAAATTTAAATTAAAAAAAAAAAAACAAAAAACTAGTGGCACAGGGCTCAGTGTGAAGGCCCTGGGTTCAACCATCAGTATCTAAAAAGCAAAAATAAGCCCCTCTCCTCCAACACACACACAACACACACTAGGTGAGTTCCAGATTCACTACTTACTCATTCTGTGGTTCACTTGGCTGTCCAAACTGAATTTTAGGACCTCATTATTAATAGATTTTTCTGGACCCAGTCGTACTAAATTTATATCTCCACAATTTCCTGTTGATAAAAGTCACACAATAAAGGCATTGCCAATAAATGCTAAGCAAACACATCAACAATTGGAGGGGGGGGGTCCCTCACACTGCCAATGAGGTACCGGAACAGCAGTAAAGCCTTCCTAGACAGCAGGTATTCTGTTATTACCTCACAGGCCAAGCGCGTCTCCTCCTACCTGATATAAACCAGGCGATGACATCAACACTGCAGAGCTGACACTCCACTACACTAATACTTTTCAAATCATGTTCTGTGTAACATTCCATGGCCAAAACAGACTTGGAAAATGGTGAGCTAAAGTAGTTTTCTTAACCACAGAATGCTGCACTTCAAGGACCTTCATATGTATGTAAATTCCTAAAACAATCTCATTTGACCATCAAATCCTTTGATATAGCATACACAGGGTACAGTTTTGAAACGATGCTCCATACTACACTGCTACTCCAGAACCTGAAGGACACCGGTAACAGAAACTCCAAAAGCTATAAACAACATTGAGCCTACCAGCTTGGTAGCCACATTTTTATTTCAGGTTACCACATTTCATTAAGCAACAAATTCCCCACTGCTACCAGGCTGAGTTCCAACAGGCACACAAAATTCACCAGCATCTAGCCGTATGACACACCACACACACACCTGCTCTCTGTCTCGATCTCCCTCCACCGAACGTTAAGTCCCATGAAGACAGGCTGACCAGTGGCTGACATGTGTTCAGTACACACACATAAAATAAGCACCTTATTCACATAGTTATCTACACCATTAGTTGTTTGGGGTTTTTTTTTTGTTTGTTTGTTTGTTTTTTTGGCAGGACCGGGGATTGAACTCAGGCCCTTGTGCTTGCCAGGGAAGCGCTTATTCCAATGAGCCATCTCCCTGGACCTACACCATTAGTTTTGATCTCGTTCAACTCATTCTCCTAAACCTGAGACCATATTTCCCGGCCATGATTTACTTGATTTTTTTTTTAAACATTTATTTATTTATTTGTGTGTGTGTGTGTGTGTGTGTGTGTGTGTGGCCAGCTCAGCCCACCAGGGGGCGGGGCTGGCTGGCATGTGGTGCTGGGGATCGAACCGCGGTCCCTGTGCTTTGCCAAGCTTGTTCCATGTAGGTGCTTTAGACCACTGAGCCATCTCGCCAGCCCCATGATTTACTTGAGGTTCTGAAAACTACTTTACTCACGAGTGCTCCCACCTGAAGGCTGGAGATGATCTGGAGACTCACCTACTCTACCCAGAAATGCACCAGAAGTGCTAACAGATACCCTTCACACTACAAGGGAGCTTGCAAACTGTAAGAGAAATTCCCAGGGGCCAAAAGTGAATAGAGCTGTGACCCAGGCCCGCGAACACCACAGCTGCTGTAGCTTCCCAGGGTGAGCAGAGGGTTGCTTCGGTGTCTGTTCTACTCTAAGGCAACAGCTATTGAGGTATAAAATGCACTCAGTAAACTAACAGATATCCTACCAATCTAATAAAAATGTAGAGAAATGTTCCTATAACAGGAACCTGAATTTCAAAGCCCAAAAGAAGGCCAAGGGATACAGAAGAGGAGGAAGAGCAGCGTGTCTATCTCGGCCTGGGCTCTGCTAAGGTCAAAACACCACTTTTCTCAAAGATTTTCCAAGCACAGGTGGATTTAGGCAATATACACTCAATACGAAGAACAGCAAAAGATCTCCAACCACAACTACAGTTAAGATTTTTTAAAATAAGAATACAACGAACAACTTTATCCCCAATATAGATGAAACCCTAAGTATAAAATTTTCTCAAAAATTTAGCAAAAATTCTCAAAATAAAACTTGAAGAGATAACCATTACAATATATAAAAACTTGCTCCTGTGTCAAAAATACAAAATAAAACAGTACTAAAACCAAAATATGCCATCTGTCTTATTTAAGGGAAGAAGCTCTCAACTTCTTCGGGCAGTGTGGGGACTGAATATCCTACCCCTCACTTTTTAAAGCCTGTGTTACTTCACTACTTAAACCAGACAAAGATATTTGTAATAACAAGTTACACGCCTGCTTGATCAAGGAAGCAGTGAAATATTTTCATTCTGGATATGCGTATGTGAAAGACCAATGTTTTTTTTATAAAACTTTAAGCCCTGGCCTACAGTATGAACTTCATTTTTCATTAAAACACAACACTCTGCCACACGCCTCACAAGTGAAACACATTTCCCGCCGCACTTCCCTCACGAGCCCGCCTCTCGCCTCCTCCGCTGCAGCGAGCATATGCTGATGCTGACTGGCATCACTGACCACCTCTACCACCCACTCGTGGTCACAACCCACAATTTGGGAACACTGCCCTAGAAAGCAGCACGTGTGCGAGGAGACACGGCTGTGGAGGCTGTGCCTCTGCGCAGAATACGCTGCTGCTCAGTACATCTCATCATCACCCATGGCAGAAACCACGTTTATTAAACTTGTACTAGAGAAATATGTATAAAAATGCTCACTTAATCGAGTATGAAACAAAGACCCAGGAAGAATCTACACCTCCCTCTTCCACCAATGGACAATGAACCAAGTGTGGGCTCCTACAAGGCAGATAGGCTATCGCTGTTAATGTAAGAACTACAGGGGCCGGGAAGACAGCTCAGTAGAATAAGCACTTGCCTGGCAAGCGCAGGGTCCTGAGTTCAATCCCCAGTACTGCAAAAAAAAAGCATTACAGCTACACATAAATTCACCAAGCCTGTAAACACAACGGTGTTGGAGGTTTGACAAGCAAAAGGGTTTTACATAGAGGTACACGTGTAGTAGAAGAATAGATAAGTGATCCCTCCGTGTCTCTGCCACCTGGGGCTGCTATTTAGTATCTGGCAAAGAGGAAATGAAGCAGAGATGCTGCTGGCAGTATCTACAAACCATCCCTAAACTATGACTAGTATGTCCCCTTTGTTAATTCCTCTTTCCTCATGCTTCCCGCATGGGACTGTGGGAGCTGTGGCGCTGTTCCTAACCAGTAACAGTGGACAACAATGCAGCAGAAGCCTCAGTGTCTAAAGACTCTGGCCAGGGACTCTGGACCATCCTCAAGTGTCACCTTTGGGTTTTCCAGTGAGAAAGAAACTTTTTCACAGCTAAGGCACTATATTTAGAATCCCTGGGCTGGGGAGATAGCTAAGCTGTTTAAGCGCCTGCCTGGCAAGGGCAAGGATGCAGGCCCAATCCCCAGTACCACATGCTGTACCGGCCCTGAAACCTCGGGCATGCTGAACCAGCCATCTAAACTGGGCATGGTGGTGCACGCCTGTAATCCCAGCACTGGCGAGGCTGAGACAGGAGGATCACTATGAGTCCGAGCTCCCCAGTGAGACCCTGTACCAAATACATAAAAGATTAAAAAGAAATAAAAGGGCTGGAGAGATGGCTCAGTGGTCTAAAGCACCTACTTAGAACAAGCTTAGCAAAAGCATCAGGAACCGCGGTTCAATCCCCCAGCACCACATGCC
>NW_004524699.1:4208588-4214241 GCF_000260255.1 Octodon degus | reverse complement strand
TTAAAAAAAAAAAAAGAAATAAAAGAATCCCTATTATTTGCAACTGCATCTAATCCTAATGGGCAAAAGGCAGTATCAGGTATCCTCAGGAGAAACCCAATTTGTAGGGAAAACAAGACATCTATGAATTGGGAAAGCAGCACAAGCTGAAATAGTACCACTCAAAATGAGTGACACTCCCCAGGCCTGCCATGCCAGCCCCACCCCCGGGGCACGCTGAGATGGCCATTGAGACTGAGGGTGGGGGTGTGCGCCTATAATCCCAGCTTTTGGGAGGTTGTAAACAGACGGGAGCACTACGAGTCTGATCTAGCAGTGAGACCCTGAGCACCCTGTAGACTCTGCCCTACAAAATACACACACAAAAAAAAAAGAGAGAGAGAGAGTGATACGAGCAAGTGCTAAGTAAGCAGATACAATGTCACCTCTGCTCTCAAGTTCCTGAGGCACCCCGGCATGCTGACCACTATTACACGGCTCCCGCTGAAGACACTGCTCCTGTCCAACATCTCTGCACTTCAGCTTCCCGACGTGTGACACACAGACGGCAGGGTTATCTAACGCCAAGCTCACAGAGCTCTTCTAAGGATCAACCACACATAGCAAGCACGCAGTAACTGCGAACAGGGATTATCTGCACAGCGCTCACCAAGCGCAAACCTTATCTTTCACCAGACCCCACGGCTCGGGCCTTTCGGTCAATAAGCAGCTGCCCTCAACGGAGTGCCAGGCAGCGCTTGGGCATGGGGCACTGGGGGAAGCACGGAGACGTGATCAGAAGCCTGCCTGCACGGATGCCAGGGGAGGCCTGCTGCGCTGTCCCAGGCTCTCTTGCCCCACTCCTTCTTCCTCCTTCCTCCCATTATGTGGCTAATTCCTAAGTGCTTTTCAGGTTTCAACTGGGTCATCATTTCCTACAAAAGCCCTACCTAGCCTGCACACGACTAGCTCACAGGTCCCCTCCCACTGTATCAGTGGCCTTTTCCCGTTACACTGTCACTCTGAAGCGTTCAGTGTTGAAACCTCAGTGTTTGGTGCAATGCCTGGCACAGGATAAGTGCACAGTAAAATGCTGCTGAGGGGTCAACGTGTACATGAGGGCACCAACCCAGCAGACTGGCTTCTTACCACCAGCATTCAAAGCGCCCAACACTTACTAAACACTGAAACAAAAACAAATTAAAGGGGCCGGGGAGATGGCTCAGCGGAATAAGCACTTCCCTGGCAAGTGCAAGGGCTTGAGTTCAGTCCCTGGTTCCGCCAAAACAAAAACAAAACAAACAAAAAAACACAAATTAAAGACCCACGTTTCATACCCAAAGGATTCTTCTTGTCTTTACATTTTTCTTTGAATTCGATGATAATTTTTTTCATAAGTTCATCAACAGCTGCATTGGAAGGAGCACACACAAGGACACGGTTTTGTTTGATCTTGGCATTGGAGTTTTCATCTGAATGCCCCCCTCTTTGGTTCTATAGTTTGCCACATACCAAATAAAAAACATAACAAAAATATTGATGAGCTCCCATTACACAGTTTTAAAGTTTTCTTCTACTTCCATGTATGTCAGAAAATTCTTGTAATGCAGTTTAAAATACTGTAAAAACATCTACATCTTTCTCTGACACTGAAATTACTCTAACGTGTCAAAGTAAGGGTCTGCATCTCACTTTGCCATCTACGGTCCTCCCTTTCACCAACACGCAGTCTGACCAACACCCAGCTCCAGTCAAAGTGGATTTCTGCATTAGCTGTGACCTGTCATGGAAGCTGAACCCACCACATCCTACTCCAGGAGGTTTGCTTCACACCAGACAGTATTTCCTGACCTTCTGACTACTCGCACTTCATCTCTGCCACTCCTTTCCGATATAGTTTCAAAAATATGAAGGGAAAAGGCCCTTAACTATTACAGGCCAGTTTGCTCCAGAGGAGCAAAGCCACATGCCCTCGTAGAGCACCAGCGTCCTCCTCATACCCACCTCTGTCAGTAAGCGGAACAGGAGGCCAACGATGGTTTTTGATTTGCCCGTTCCAGGTGGTCCATGAATCAGACAGATTTTGGCAACTGACGGTGGGTGTTTAACCATGGCATAAGCTGTCTCTATCGCCTTTTTTTGCTCTTCATTGTAATCTTTTAGGTAGGCAATCTATATAAAAAGACATTTGTGAGAACAAGTTTTTTTCTGTAGTGATACATGAAAATCATCTGAATTTCACCCAAGGTGTATTACACAAAAAAGCTTAGCTATGCACACACAGGCAAGACCTCAAATGACTAACTTTAAGAACCACTTCCATTACTGGAAAGAAAGCTAGTCTCAGGAAGGTGCAGCAGGAGAATCACAACAAGTTTGAGGTCAGCCTGAGCTACAAGGTGAGTTCAAGACCAACCTGCGCTATCTAGTGAGATCCTGTCTCAAAACAATAAAAAAGGAAAGAAAGCTACTTACTGATTATTAGCGTCTATAGTCTTCAGCCCACTTACAAATACACAACTACATTTTTGTGATTCTTACAAAGATGACCACAATAAATTTCACTTACTAATCTATACTTTCCTTCAGTTATTCCTTGTGGGTTTTTTCCATTTAATAAATTCTCTCTTTAGGGACTGGTAAGATGGCTCAGTGGTCTAAAGCACCTACTTAGAACAAGCTTGGCAAAGCACAGGGACCACGGTTCAATCCCCCAGCACCACATGCCAGCCAGCCCCGCCCCCTGGTGGGCTGAGCTGGCCACACACACACACACACACACACACACACAAATAAAATAAAAATAAATAAATAAATTCTCTCTTTAGACTGTAAGGGTATTCATGAGTCTTTTCTCACATATGTGGAAAAAGCATGGATTCCAGGATCAGATTTTTACTTTTAAGCTATGTCACTGTAAACCCTCATTTTTCTGAGTCTCAACTTCTGTCATTTATTAAATTTCAGGTTCCTTAAAAGCTAAGATCTTACCAAGATAAGGCAAAATGAAAGCCCTGTAACAAAGGATTCAAAACTTTTACTCCCCAAGCGCACTTCTCTGTGTCTACTTCCCGGAATCCATGCACTGCTCTTATGGTATAAAATACATGTTCACACAAGGGGACAGCTTTCTCTCTGTGGCAAAACCAGCCAACTCCACAACAGCCATTCAAATGTAAAAAAATTCATGAAACCTGAGACTCACACTCCTGAATTCTCATCACCTAAAAACACTGAAACAGGACGCTGACCTAACATCTTTTTTTTTTTTCTTTTTTTGTGGAATCGGGGATCGAACTCAGACCCTTGAGCTTGCCAGGCAAGTGCTTATTCTACTGAGCCATCTCCCTGGCCCCTTGACCTAACATCTTAATGGCATTCTTCCAACACGCCAGCGTGCTGTCAGCTCTTTTTCATCCTGTTTCTTTTCTTGAGATAAGCTGAGCAACTTCATCATATACTCTGCAATAGCAATGAAAACTAAAACCTAAGCACGCTACTGCACTTGCATGATGAACACTGTGGTTGTAGATGATCTGAAGTATGTAGCATCTAAAACTATGATACTTCAGGATCTTAACAGTTTTCTGACTTTCCTGGGTATTACATAACCAGTACTCACAAGTCTCTCAGATGTTGTGGTTAGTAAATCTTTGGTACAGAAATCCATGGGGTTTGGGTTCAGGATAGCTCTGGCCAGCTGGTTCCGGCCACTCAACAAAGACATGGCTTTCAGCTTCCTTTGTGTAGTTACCAGAGAACTGATTACAATGCATTTCATAACTTCATTTAAATTGGCTGGAAAATTATCTTCAGTCTGAATGGAAAGGGAACACTCAGATTTTCCATTACACACTATGATCAAGAAGGAGAAAAAATAATTTCAGTTATTACTGAGTAATATTGTTCTGTTGAAGTTATTCAAAATTAGGTACTTTGTATGATATAGTATTTAAATAAATTACTCAGGCAATGCTCTTGTTCTCGACGGTTTCTAGAGGAGGGAGGAGGACACCAAATAAACACATCTGATGGCGCTAAGTGTGGAGAGACGAGCAGGGAGGTGTGGTGGTGCAGGCTGGGCAGGGAAGGGCTGACTCCATAGACGACAGCAAGTGGACTGAGGAGAGTCGAACTGAGGACAGTCCGCCCGCACTAAGGGGCAAAGAGTGAGGAGGGTGTAGGGAGGCTGATGAAGAGGGGAGAAGAGTACTAGGTGAGCTAGAGATTAAAAGGAGACTACTGTATTTTACAGAGCTCTGCCGACCACAGTAATGACTCTGAATCCTATCCAAACACAGCTAGGTAGGTATCTACAGAGTGAGTTCTCAGAAGGGAAGTAATGTGTTCTACCTCAAATTAAAACAAGTAACTTTCACTGTAAAGCACTGGAATGGGAAAGCACAGACACAAGGCTACTGCAGCAATTGAGATAAAAATTAATGGCACATTGGAGCAGGACGTAATAGCAGGCGAGGACTACATTTTGGAAATATGTATTACAAAGAAATTTCCCAGAGCCAAAGGCAATCCTTCCCTGCTGCAATTCTTTTAAAAGTTCTCTGCACGAAATTTAGCTCTGATCACACTAACTGGAGAAGTCTCTCATATAGTCTAAGGAGGGTTATTGTTACTTTTTAAGATATGATGCAAAAAAGAACAAAGAACTCCACTATTTTCTTCCCATAACGAAGAATAAGAAATTTGTCAATGTCAAAAAGCCAATTTGGCATGAAATAAACAATGGTGACTCTGCAATCAAAAAGACTGTGACATGGGCCTACAATCCCAGACACATGAGGAGCTGTGACAGGAGGGTTGCGAGTTCAAGCCCAGCCTGGCAAAGAGAGCACCCTAGTAAGACCCAGTCTCAAAATAAAAAAATAAAAAGGACTGGCTCAATGCAAAGGCCCTGGGTTCAATCCTCATTACTGAGAAAAAACCCAGCTGACTTCCAAATGGTCTGTGCGGTGACAACACAGCAGCATCTTAAATGGAGGAGCTGAAGTCCTGACAAACTGGAACGGCACTCTGAATGGCAGCAGCAGCAAATGCCTGCTCTGTACATGTGCAGCCAACACAAAGCTAGGAGAGCACAGCAGAGAATGGGAAGACAAGGCCTCGGCAGCGGCCGCGGCAGCAGCTCGGAGCCGGAACTGACTGGCCCCACAATTCTGAAGACGACATCCATGTCTGTGTTCCTGTGGTCATGAATGCGGAGTTCACAAACACAAAATTTTGCCACACATTTATTTGTGAACCAAATCATTCGCAAACAGAAGCGGCCGTGAGCCAGGTTCCACTGTAGCTGACAGACGCCTTCTCAGTGCCTCGTTATCTACTTACTGACTGACGTGCGGCGAAACCTGTGAACGTAACCACAGTGATACTCGGAGAGCTCCTGAGTGCTGCGTCTGTCTCTATCGCTCTTCCCTCCATTCAGCCGCTCAGGCACCAAAAACACCAAATCATTCTCTTTTGGATGAAGCTGTTTAGCCAGTTCACATTCCTTCAGATACACTACAAAACAAGAAGTCAGTGTTTATAGAACTCTAACAGAATTATTTTATATTTTTTTAAATTTTTTTTAAAAATTGTGTGTGTGTGTGTGTGTGTGTGTGTGTGTGTGTGGCCAGCTCAGCCCACCAGGGGGCAGGGCTGGCTGGCATGTGGT
>NW_004524699.1:4188607-4206624 GCF_000260255.1 Octodon degus | reverse complement strand
CCCTTTCTGGCAGAACCAGATTTAACTCAGGCCCTTGTGCTTGCCAGGGAAGCGCTTATTGCACTGAGCCATCTCCCTGGCCCCAGCAGGAAATATTTTTATAGAAACTTACAAACTGATTTTAAAATGTATATAACAAGGAAAAGAATGTTTTGTTAAAAAATAAAACTGGGGCCGGGGAGACAGCTCAGTAGAGTACAAGCACAAGGTCCTGAGTCAATCCCCGGTATCCCCCTCAAAAAAAACCCCAAAAATACCTGGTGCTCACTTCAGCAGTACAAATACTAAAATTGGAGTGATACAGAGAAGATTTGCATGGCCCCTGCACAAGGTTGACACACAAATATGTGGTGTTGCATATTTAAAAAAAAAACCAAAAAACTAGAAGGCTTAAACTTTCAGATTTCAATACTTTTTATGACAATCAAGAAGATGGTACTGTGCTGGTATTAGGTTCATGAAGAGAACAGAATAAAATGACAAAAACTCCATCTCCCCCATCCAAGCCAACTGAGAATCGGACAAGCAGGCCAAGTTTATTCAATAGGGGAAGGAAGGTTTTAAAACTAATATCCGGGGGCCGGTGTGATAGCCCAGTGGTCTGAAGTGTCTACTTAGGCAAGCTTAGGCGGGCACAGGGGACCATGGTTTGATCCCCAGCACCACATGCTACACCAGTCCCACCCTCAGGGCGAGCTGAGCTGGCCAAAACACAAAACAAAAAAACCCCCACAGATATCACTACTACTGGATATTTGTTTTAAAAAGTGAAAACAAAAATTCTCAACCCTTACATCATGTCATACACAAAACTAAAACTTGAAAATGGTCAAAAGTACAAAACAAGAGAAATCAACAATGACCATGGCCATCTTACAACATAAAAGTTTCAGAAAGGAAGCTTTGGGTGACACAAAATGGTAGTAATTTATAGTATTCTCTCTTCCAAGCGGGAGGAAAAAAACTTTAGATCAGTTCCTAGGTTGGGGTTACACTGTAGGCAAATCATAATAAGCAAAAAGAGGGAAACAATAGCCCTGTGAGGAGCCACTCCAGTAGCGACCTGCCCAGGCCTCTGCGTCCCTGCCAGATCTCCCCCAAGTGAACAGTAATCCTGTAATTGTGGGCTTACTACTAAGGGTATCAGTAAACTGCCAAGAGTGCGAAGCATCTCGCTGCACGTGGCAGGGAACAGGCACTTATTTTACAGCAGCTTTTTTGTCTTGTGGTGGCTTTTTTTGTTTTGTTAACTAGGGACTGAAATCAGGTCCTTGTGCTTGCCTGGCAGGCGCTTAAGCAGCTGAGCCACCTCCTGGAGGTTATTACATTTTGATACATTAAAAAAAAAAAAAAGATAGCAGCTTTGAATACATGAAGACTAAAATTATCTATGCCTCAAAAGCAGCAAGTTAAAAGGGAATAATGAAACCAAAAAAAGGTGTGCAACAATATGTACAAGTTCATATTGAAAGATCTACCAGAAAAAAAAAAAAAATGAAAAGATATAGACAACTCCAAGAACAGAAATAACCCATACACATCTGGCAACAAAAAGTACAACTATAAATGATATACATATTTACATATAGAACTAGAAAAGAAAGTCTCAATTAGCACGAGGCAAATACACATCTGTCTCATGCCAGTGGTATTCCTTTTGGCGGGCACAGGCTGTATGAATCAAAAGTCTTCAAATATGTCTGGTCTTATCTAGCAAAGAAATTATTCAGAGTACTTACAATACTGAAAAATTCTAAGTACTTCTGAAGTCTTACTAGAGGTAATTGGTTAAATGAACTATGGAACATGCTTATAAAAAGGAACTACAACTATTAAATATACTGTTATTAAATAATACTGAAATACTTAAAACACATTAAGTGCAAAGTAGATTATAAGTTTCATAAAGGCAAAAGTTTTAAGTTTCCTTCACAGCTACATAGCATGCTTCCAGAACCATTTAGCATCAGTCCAATAAAGTCATCAAATATTTGCAGAAAGAAGATGAAAATGTTACAAAATAAGTAAAATAAGCCCAACACACACAACTCACACAAACACACTCTCAGTAACAAGTAAAGCCTAGCAATCACATAACATACCACATCTGAATGGTGAAAATAGTGGACAGTATTTATTTTACCACTGGCTGGTATTATCAAGACAGACTACAATCAACATGTCAGAGTTTTCTCCCAAAATATTTTTATTCACTTCTCTCTTAAATGAACCTATAAGACTGGAAAGATTTCCATGGAAAGAGGACTTTTGCATTTCCATGTAAAGCCCCTGAACATCTGATTTCTTTATAACTAATACGTAACTATGGTATGTGGTTTAGACCAACCATGAACCCACAGGAATATGACTTCAGGAAGACTTGCGAAGAATCTCCTGCTGTGTGGCCCTTGAAGCCCTTTCACCAGGCTCCCTCCCATCCCCACCTGCCATTGCCACTTCAGCCTGTGGAATTCTAACTACAGAGTGTGGGAAAAGCACAAATTCTATATTCACAACAGCCTCTTCATTAAGACTTTAAACATATTTGCTATAATAATGTGCAAATTTAGCTTTAAAAAAAACTATGTCCCACAGTCTGGGGCTGTAACTAAACACTAGAGCATTGGCCTACTAGTATATATAAGATCCTGGGTCCAATCTCCAGTACTGCAAAAACAAAAACCACCTGTTTTAGACAATTCAATTTGTGTTGATGGCTCCTCTAGAGCAGAAATCTCCAATTATTCTTTCATAAGATCTTACCTACAAATTCCCAGGTTTTTTTATAATCAGCCGAAAATTTTCGTAAATGCAACTGATAGAAATTCTCTTTATTTGGAGAGCTCATCCATTCCTGCGCCACCTACATAAGCAAAAAAAGCAAACTGAGAAAGCGAAAACATTTGGAAAGCCATGTTAGACAGTAAAACTTCCAAAGTAAGCAAGAATTAAAATCCAGACCCTAGAATCCCAAGTGACAACCTAAAATTATTTTGTGGCAGTTTACTAAAATAAGTCTAAAACCACCCTGTCCAATTTAGTGGATATTAGTTTAGTGAGACTGAAGTTAATTGAAACTCTCAAACTTAAATACTGCACTTCCAGCTAACAACCTGCAGGACCTGTGCCCCCAACCCCTTGGGGTTACTGCACCGCAGGCTGCCGGGAGAATGCTCCTTCCAACCACAGGTCCTCGGCTCCCAAGGACCCCTAAGGCTCCTGCAGAGCTCTGACTCCTCACCAGTGTCATAGCTTTCTGGCAGGTTCTAGGTTACCCTGTACCCATCTCCCAATATGCTAAAGTCCCAAACTCCAAAGTACCCTGGAGCATCTTCCCAGGAATAAAGAGGGGTACTCCTGAGCCCAAACTTACAAAGGAGACCACCAACATAAATCAACTGATTTTATACTCTGAACTTCTAAAACAAGCTATTTTAGGACTTAAGATTGGTTTTAGGGGCCAGGGATATAACTCAGTGGGCAAAGCGCCTGCCTGGAAAACACAAGGTCCTGAGTTGGATTCCTGGTAGAAAAAAAGGTTTTTTCAAACTATAACATTTTAACCAGCTAAGTCTTTAATGCTGTAACTGACCTCTAATGAAATGCATCACCAAAGACTACTGGTGTCAAGCTGCCTCTGCCCTAAACAGGTCCTCTGGCTCCCAAGGACCCTAAGAGGACATGTTTAGAGCAGAGTCAGTTTGACACCAGTAGTCCACAAATGTCATGCTGTGGACAGAGTGTGAGAGGACACTATGTGTGTGATTTGCTCACAAGGTCAGATTTTTATTTATTTATTTGTTTATTTATTTTTGCTCCAAATGCCTCAGGGCAGGTTTGGCTAGCTTGAGTTGTGGGGATCGAACCACAGCAACCTAAGCCTAAGGTCAGATTCTTGATCCAGGCAGTTACCATCACTTTGCACCACCTGATTCCACACCCACAGTGCACTGCACTATGGTAAGTAATAGGATCATCTTCAAAAAGGCTTCTAAGCTGAGTGTGATGGCACATGACTATAATCCCAGCATCCTAGAAGCTGAGGCAGGGGCTACAAGTTCAAGCCCAGCCTGGGAGATTTAGTAATTTAGTGAGCCTGTCTCAAAATTAAAAATAAAAAAAAAAAAAGACTGGACAAGTAGCTTGCTGTGAAGGCTCGGGGTTCAATCCCCAGTAACACTGGGGCTAAGAACAGTCTGTGTTCCCAGCGCACCATTATTCCCCATCACCAAACCTAGAATAAACAAATGGGCTAGCTCCATTTGGACATTCCCCTAAGCATACAGTGGAGTCCCACTTGACAATAAAAAGCCAAGAAATAGCAACACAAGCTACAACACAGATGAATGCTCAGAGTCGTAGTAACTGGCGGAGCTAGACGCGACTGCACTCAGTAGCTCTACACAAATGGGATGGTGAGAAAGGCAAAGCTGTGAGAAGCGACAATCACATTAGCATCTGCCTGAGGCCGGTGACAGGAACTCATTGACTGCAAATGGCACAAGAGACACTCACAGTACTACCGTGGAAATAGTCTAAATCTGGATGATGGTGATGCTAGTACAACGCTGGAAGTTCACTAGGAATAACTGCACACTTTGGAAGGTGTGTTTTATGGCATGGTATTTCTCAATGAGGCCACACAAATGCATCCTGCTATGTACAACCAAGAGTAAGAAAGAAAAAGGCAGATCAACAAAACATCACTGCGCACCCTAGACAGCACGGAATCCGCCTGCAACTGCGCAGGTGACCGCATGCTCCTCCCATATCAAAGTGGGGAGAAAAGAGGCTAAAGAAGAGTTCTGACGCCGGGCCCATGAGTGCTGAACCTCTGGAGCTACCTCAGAGAAACTCAGACGTAAATTCCTAATGAATATACTCTGTACACTAATTCACTGGCTTGTATATTTGATGTAGTGGTTTTATATTCATAGCCTATTTGGATCTGAAAAATTAAAAACTTATAAATGGCAAGAGCTAATCTGTTTTACACTGAATAGTAAGGTTAGAGAAATCCACTAGCTTAAGAGGATGAAAAATCATGCAGTCAGAAAACAAGTTTCCTGAATAAAAGACAATTTAGACTGTCCCAAACTTGCCCTCCACTAAACCTAATGACTTCTGGTCCCATCCCCAGGGAGAGTTTTTAGGCAGTTCACCCACATCTTCATTTCACGGCACTCTGCCGTCATCAGTGCAGGCAAGGCCCTTGACGGGGCCTGTCCCAAATCCCTGCGTCATCACAACACCCACTGTGGACACCACCACTGCGCTGTGTCTGACATTAGCACCACTGAAAAACCTAACGCCATGCATATGTGATATATATATATAAAACAGTGTGGCATAATAAATGGGCGCCGCCCCATCAAATTCAGGACCTGGTGCTTGCCCTGCAGCCACTGTCCCACTAAGCTACATTCTTGGTCTCAATCAACATATTGTTTAAGTCTTCAGGTACTGCTTGCTGTATAGTACATTTTCCCTAGAAAAGAAATACTGTATTTTAAGCATCTACCCTCTTAGCTGCTACAACTCTGAAAACTCCTACAAATAAACCCCTGTGGATGGCCAGGTGCGCATGTTCTCCTGATCAGCACACCTAGGAATAAGACCAACACTCCTGGGTCACGAAGGGCCACATGCTGGGCTCACCAACCCCACTGCGTTAGCCTGAGTAGCACTGCATATACTTATTACCACGGTCTTACTTTTCTCATTGCTGAGACAAAACACCTGACACCTAAAAAGGGAGATAAGGCTTGTTCAGCTCACACTTTGTAGAGGTTTCCATCCATGACGGACTCTCTCCAAGGCAAGGTGGCCCATGACAGAGGGGCAACGCTTCATGGTGGCAGAAGACAGCAAAAGCAACAAATGAGCACCAGGCCAGCCTCTGTCTGTCCCGTGTACTGTTTCCAGTCTATTACGGGATTAGGGTTGTGCCAATCTAGTCAGTGGACTGACCTGAGCCAGCATCACTCAGCCTTAACCCCAGCGCTGCACTACAAATCAATCACACAACAGATTCCTCCACCTCAAAAAACAACACAACAGGGAGATGGCTCAGTGGAATAAGCGCTTCCCTGGCAAGCGCAAAGGCCTGAGTTCAATCCCCAGTTCCGCAAAAACAAAACAAAGCAAAACAAAACCCTGACCATGAAGCTTTGGCAGACAGCTAAACACAAATAGTAATCATGAGTTAGGGTTTTCCTCTTACAGTCTGTTGTCCATTTACTGACTTCCCCATACTTTTATCAATTTACATAAGTTTTTTACATCTTCATCACTAGTATCTTGGAAATCTTTTGAGTATTTTAAAACTTTCCTCTTCTGATTGACCCTGAATACTGCAATCCTGGCTGGATTTCTTTGCGCTACTTAGAATGGGCACAATTAAAGCTCATGAAATGCTTATTTCTAGGCTATCCCCATTTGACACTGCTAGGCCACAGCTGTGAAACTACACAGAGGAAGGCTAATGCGGGGGCTTAACTGAAATATATGGCAAGTACACATCCAGCCTAACTTTTTTCTAATGGAAAAGGCCAGTTTTCACAGTGGCCCTTTCCCACATTTGCTCGCTGACTTGCGGTGTCCTTTAGGCTGTCATACATGCGAAGAGTTCATTCTCAGGAGCCATGGGTCCCCATTCTGTTTCACTGGGGTGTCTTCTCCTATGCCACTGCCTACTGCTATGACAGCAATTTCTCTATATTACACAAGGCAAGTTTGTCTACTACCCCAAAGATGCTGTTCTTTTCAATTTTCCTTACAAGTTTTAAAGTTTATCAAGCTCCTCAAAATACCTTTGAATTACACAGAATTTTTGGCTGATCTTTACAATGTGAGGTTTTCCCACCTAGGAACATGGCACCTCTCTCCATTTTGAATAAAATATAGCTCTTAAAATACAGCCTTTCCACGTTCTCCATAAATATCTCATATTTTTACTAGCAGGTTAATTTCTAAGGGGTCTGCAGTTTTGGTTACCAGCATACATATCTTTCATATTTTTAACTGGGTATGTATGGTATAGCACTCTACATGAACACTTTGTACAGAAATCATGTACTGAAATAGCCATTTTACTGGGGTTTTACTTTATTACCTCAATTTCACCTTCTTTTTCTAAGATCCTTTTTTTTAAAAAAAATTTATGTATTTGTGTGTGTTTGTGTGTGTGGCCAGCTCAGCCCACTAGGGGGCGGGGCTGGCTGGCATGTGGTGCTGGGGGATTGAATCGCGGTCCCTGTGCTTTGCTAAGCTTGTTCTAAATAGGTGCTTTAGACCACCGAGCCATCTCACCAGCCCCTCTAAGATCCTTAATATATATTCATTAAGCCTCTATCCACCCTTCTGCTTTTTATTTTCCATTCTTTTCCTTATGCCTTACGGGAAGTGTATGTCATCTGTCTAGCTTTCTCACTTTTCCTAGCTGTGTCTACACACCATTCATTCTGTTTACTGAGTTCTTTATCGTATCTTCCGTTCTATCTCTGGTTTGCTGTTCTTTGTGGGTTGTTTTCGTTTTGTATTTAGTACAGGGCTTCACTGCAGGATCTGACTGGACTCATAGTGATCCTTCTATTTTCAGCCTCCCAAGCACTGGGATTACAGGCGTGGGCCATCATGCCCAGTCTCAATCCCATCTCTGCACAGCCCAGGGGCGGGGCCCGCATGCCACACTGAGGACAGAACACTTGTCCCTGCACCTGCCTACGCAGGCAATTTAATCTACTGAGCTATCTGGCCTCTTTGTGGTTTTCCTTCCTGCTTCCAGTTTCCAATGCTCTTTGAAATGCTTAATGTTTAAAATTCCAGTCTTAATTCTGACAACTCCACTAATTCTGCCTATCTCTTCTATGCTGTTCAATTTATTTTTCTTCTATAGACTATATACTACAGGAGGATTCAAACTGGAACGAGATGGACAAGTACCCTGGGGAACAAAAGGCTAACTCCTAGCACCACCTAGCTTTGTGCCTCTGCGCATGGGCGGTAGATGAATAAGCACTTTAGCATTACGATCCCTTCATGTACTCTGGTGCTTAACTTTCTAAATTCTGATCCCCTTACAATAATCCAGCCCTAGGACTCGAGGGAATGAGAAAAGGAGTGGACCGCTCATGAACCAATACAACCACGTCTCAGAGGAGCTGAGCACAGGGCCACTCTAACACTATCTGCTTCAACTTTCTGGCCTGCTCCATGAAATATCAGAATAGTACTCTAGCCCACAGTAAAGAAAAGAAGAAAAACAGGGTAACTTGAAACTTCAATTTTACCTCAATTCCCCTCTGTGAAATTCTAGCCTGGTGTGCTTTTTCCCTCCCAAACCGAGAACCCAAGCATGCCCCAAGGCACCCCAGGGACTTCTTGTAACACCTTAGTCTATTTCAGCCATACCTGTGGCTTTGGCAATATCACTTCCTTGAAAAAGGAAATAAAATTATGATCTAACCTGATGCTTAAGCCCCACCCAACAATCATCTCTGACAAGTTAGGACCCTCAACCTAGACAGGACCCTCACCCTCACTCCAAGGTTCACTTCCTTACGGCCCTGAGCTGGGGCCAAAACCACAGAACAGGGCTGCCCCTTTGACCTGGGCAGAAAAACCTCAGAAACTCTCCCTTAACATTGAAAAGTGCCCCCATACCAGGTAGCCCTGCTAAGATTAGCTCTCCCTTGGCTGTTCCAACCCACACTCTACCCTAAAAACCCTATAAAATCCCACCCCCTTTTGTTCAGGGATGTCTCAGTCCTCTAGACAGGCAGCCTGCTTGCCCCTACCTCCAGTAAGTCTTCTCACGTCACAATGCCTAGTCTGGTCGATTGTGTGGGTTTGTATCTAACAATCTCTTTTCTCCCATATCCATTCCATTCTGAAGTCCTATTTTTTTCAAAATCTACTCAAAATATATTCATTCCTATCTACTCCACAGCTACCACCCCAAAGTAAGCAACTGTCATTTTCCTCCTGGGCCACTGTCAATCTTCTGTATCTATGCTTGCCTTTCCAGAGTTTATTTTCTACCTGCAACAAAGAGTGACAGGTAAAAACAATAGCATGGTACGTATTACAGCTCCCCAGCCTAAACACTGGCTGCCTGAAACTTCCAGAACCTTCTTGAACTAAAAAAGAAACCCCAACGTGCAACTTACAAGATTGTGTTCTATCTGCCCTGAAAATGCCAACATCATCCTTTAAAATGCAGGTGAATGCTCTCACTGAAGGATTCACCATTTTTCTCATTTTTTTTTTCTTCCCTTTTTATGACAGGGTCTCCTTATGTTGTCCAGGCTGCCCTCAGACTCCTAGGCTCAAGTGACACTTGTCTCAGCCACCCAAGCTGCAGGGACTACAGATACGTGCTACTAAGCCCAGCTCTGAGGTTAAAGTGAAATAGAGAATTCTGTTCTTTACTTGGCAACACTCATCAAAGAGTAAAGAGAAAAACCAGAATGTGACATGCTGGGGTCAAAGAAACAGAGAACTGCAGAAAGAGAGATGCATAAAGAAGAATTTGTAATTTACAGCGTTGTTCAATGAATTTACCTTTGACGAAACCTATGCTAACTGTCCATTAATATATATACATATATATATAAAATATATTTAGTACAGGGTCTACAGAGCCTTACTACATAGATCCAACTCACAGTGGTCCTCCTGTTTTGAGTCTCCCAAGAGCTAGAATTACAGGCACATGCCGCCACACCCAGTCCCGATCGCCATCCCAGCACGCCAGGGATTGGCCCCTGGGCACTGTGCTCTGCCTAAGCAGGCACTTTAGTCTGCTGAGCTCTGGCCGGCCCTATATTACATTTTAAAAACGCAGATGGAAGCCCGTCTCCTCTGAGAAGCCTTCTTTAACCTGTCATCAGCACCCTGAACCAGGACTGAAACTCCAGACGGTAAAGGCTAAACTGTATCACCCGCATTGAGAACTAGCACAAAACCTAAAAACAACACCTAAGCCAAACAGGTCAATTACTTTAGCCATACTCTGCAATTATTCAAAAGAAAAGGAGGAATGTGCAAAGTCTGGAAAGCCAAACGTGTGACGCATACTTACCGTTTCAAAAGTATTCAGTATTATCAAAGGTAAAAAAACATGAAAGTACTCTCTATAATCTTGAAATCTGACAGGCACTGGTCTTGAGATGGACTGACAAAGACTTGCTGGAGGTCCACACTGATCAAAGTTCAAAAACATGTCATATTTCCATTTTAAGATTTCTTTAATGAAGGTATCCGAGATAGACTGTGATGAGTGCACGGGCAGGGAAGCAGAGAAGAACTTGTCGCCAAGGGGGAGTTTGTAAGGTTGCCCACGAGGCTGAGGAACAGTGCACAAACCGTATGCTTCGCCCACTGGCTTCTGAGATGCCTGCGAAACAGGCTGTGGCACTTCCAAAGCAGACTGTAGCCCTTTGGATTTATTTTTTAGAGCTGATGAAAGTACAGAACTTTCCAAAGATTTGGAAAGATGAGCAGTTCGTGAACTTGAGCTAAAAATCTTGGTGGTAGAAGGTCTCCTTAGAGAAGGAGGCAAGCCAGGTTTACGAAATACATCTTCATCATCTGCTTTAGCTTCTGAGTGTCTTGAACAAAATTCACCCTGGTTTTTCCGCGTTTCCACACAACCTTTGTGTTTACACTGTGCGCCGCTCTGTGCCACCTGAGGCCAACTTACAGGGCCTTCCACCTGCGCTCTATCTTCTCCGTACAGCACTTCAATGAGTTCATCGCCCTCACCCACCTGTGAACACAAATCCATGTCTTCAGGATCGTGCTGTGTTAAAAATAAATTATCGTCATCAATATCACTATTGGACTCGGGTCCTGCCTCCTTCCGAGTTGCCATGGCTCCCTGATGCCCTGCGGGATCACCTCTACCTAAAGGGTCTTCTGTAGCAGACAGAGTCAAAATTTCATCTGTTGGCTTTCTTCCATTTAACACTCTGGAATCGCGCTGGTTCAAAAAACAAGTATTGTCAGTCACCTGAGAAACACACTCTTTTAGGGCTTCTGGTTCTGAAGGCATGAATTTCACGGCCTCTTTTTCAGTGCTACTAGACAGTACCCTAGGTCCTGTGGAATTACAATCTAACCTATCAAATTCTGGCACAACGACGTCAGAATTCTGTGTCCTACATGTCCCTGCTCTTGTAGCATTTGAGCCTTCGCAACCATGAGATTCTTTTCTTTTCTTGTGTGGTTTCTGTTTCAACTGCCTTTGCAAATGAAGATCCTGACTTACCAGCAGTTTCTTATTATTTCTGACGGTCTTTTTTGAGGTATCAACTACTCCAACAGTTTTACCATGATTCCGTAACTGAGCTGTGTAGTCTAAAGACCTCTGGGACAACTCAAACGCCCTCCGGGGAGCTTTTTTCAGCCCAAGTTTCTCAGCCACCGAAGTTGGTTCGGGACACTGGCGAGATTTTTTTGGTGGCACCACAGCAGGAGCTGTTCTACAGCTGAGGACATGTGAACTTCTACTCTGCCCTTTTTTGCCATCCGCATGTGTTTTCTTAGGAGTTTTAGAAACTGGTACTCTCCTAGCAGGTTTTGAAGGACAAGCCTTTGTAGGAGACTTCTTCCCGGGAACGGCAGTGGCTCTCTGAATCCTTGAGGGAGGAGTTGTGGTACTTATCTCACTACTTTTTAAATCGTTTTCAGTAAACTCTCTCTCATGAAGAATGTTAGACCAGTTCTTGTTTCTGGCAGATGAAGAAGGCCGTGGAGGACTGTCAGTTCTAGGATTTTTAACTCGCTTTCTCTTAGGACTTTTTAAGTCAACTTCACAGGACACCTTAAGAGAAACACTACTATGTGCTTCTACAGGTCCTTCAGCGTCCTCTGCTTGCTGCACCTCCTCAGATATATAACCTGCACCGCAGCCCCAACTGTCCGTGCTGTCAGCTATATGAGTCACACATGAACTTTTTTCCCTCTCTTGAACTGAATTCTTATTGTCTACTTTTTGATCCTGCCAAACTGAGAACACTTGAGACTGACTTTCAAACTCAAAAACTTGTGAATCAGAATCCTCAAACAGAAAAGCCGCTGTCTCTTCCTTTACGAGCTCTCTGTCTGCATCAATGTTAACCGTGGAATCATGCTGTTCTAGACTAACTTTTTTAAGGCAGGTTCTGTCCTTTTCAGTGTTCTCCTTGAAATGCAAAGGTCTTTCATCTTCATCATCAGAATCTGAAATAACAATAACTTGTCCACAGTAGCTGTCCACAACATCATGAACTGAGACACAGCTTTCGTTAGCTTTTACCTTTTTTTGCGGCTGGAATGAGTCTGGAGTTGTATCAGTGGGGAATTTAATAACGCTAGCTTGAGCTATTAAAGATAATTTGTGGAGGTCTCTGTCTACCTGGGAATCTGGTAAGGGGTCAGACTTAGGACTGATGCCAGGTGGTTCTTGCTGCAAGTCAGAGGAAATCAGAGCTGTTCTCTTACTCATTACTTTTTCTCTTGAGTCAACTATGGTCACTGGTTCCTTACTGGGAGATGTCTTCTTTACCAAAGTATCGGTCGCTTCTGGAACAGAGACCAAATCTTTATCATCACGACACTCCTGTACCTCACAACTATTTCCATGGGAAGAAAAAATATCCAGTTCTTCATTCTTTAATTGCTTCTTTTTCAGCAATAAACTGCTTTTTGGCTTTTGTTCATTTTTATCATCCACAACACTGTGAAGGTCTAAAGGCCAGCTGTGTGAGGCTCGGCCCCTTTCCTGAACATGTTTATCTTTTTCTGAACAGAAACTCTCTACGCTACATACCATCAGATTTTCCTCTAAACCGAAAGAATTGCCGACCACAGTACTTTTTCCCTGCTGCTTCTTTATGACATGTGATAACTTGGCACAGATTTCATCTTTTTCTTCTTTAGTTTTTGGTTTTGAGGATTTACCAAAAGCTTCATCATTTAAGGAGAAATCCACACTTGAGGTGGACACCTGTTCCAAAGAGTCAGTGCCAGAATCAGTCAGTGAATGTGTCGATAGTATAATTCCTCTGTCACCGCCTGGACCATTTTGTGAAGCACAAATCTGTGCTGTGGATGAAGAGTTCTCTTTCACAGACACCTGCTTCACTTTACTTACTTTAGTCTGACCTTTAGCTCTTTCAGTAAGGTGGCTTTTGCTGCTCTGCTTTAACCACGACTCAGCTGAGAGACAGTCTTCCACATTCAAATCCCTCACACATTTGTGCTCACTGCCCCTCTCTTCCCCAGGGCTGCTTGCTTTAATCAATATATGCTCTGGCGTGTGGTACGTCTCAGTTTTCACTGGCTCTTTAGAAAATGTTGAACTGGAATTTTCCAAAAAGTGGATGTCCTTTTTAAACTTTACTTGTTCACCTTCTTCTTTAAAAGATGCAGGTGGGGCTTTATATGTAGAAACCAGATCCACAAGAGTGCTAGCCTGAGGTACTTTTAATGTTAGGTTTTTAATGATTTGTTTTAAGCAATTTTGTAACTCATGGGTTTCCTGACTAGTCAACTGCCAACCTAGAGATAAATTTCCTCGAAGGAACAGGTTAAGCTTATCCCAGAATCGCTTGCAAAGACTCTGCTGACCGAGCTGATAGCCTTCTTTCAGGAGACTTCTAATCAGCTGCACACAAGCCAGCTGCACGGAGTTGGATGGCATCGAAAGCATTGACAGTGACGTTATCGCTGCTGATCCTTTGGAACCACTTCCAGCTGATTTCTCAGAGCTCCGTACAAATGCACTGGTCGGAAGCTTGGCGCATTTTACCACGGCTGCTACCCACTGCTGGGAACTAACCCACAGTAAATGCAAGCATTTTTTATTTCTATGTAGTTCAATCACTGACACCAAAATTAGAAGAAAAAATTCAGTGACTTTGTCACACACAGCATCTGTCTGGTTGAGGACATCTTTGACTTGGGAGTAGAGATGATGAATAACCTCTGCGATGTAAGCCACACCCAAGTCCTTAAGATCCATCAGAGACTGAACAAAAGGTATAAACCACAGAAATGTGCTGTTGTGAACACGCATGTCTTGTCCAATATCTGACTGCAGGACACTGGCTAATGTTTCCATTTCTTCATACATATTAGGACAATAATCTGGGCAAATGGCTGATCTCCATCCTAAATCCTAAAATGAGAAGGAAAAAAAAATGCAAATAGATAAAGTTAACACTCAAATTATAAAAAGAACATATCCCTCAACTTTTCTATCTTACTTTGTATGTGCTATTTCTAACATACATAGACCCCCAGAAATAAAAAATACAAGCTATACATCATTCCAGTGATACAGCACACCTACATTCACAGCGACGGTTTGTAATAACCAAATCTTAGAAACAACCAAGAACCCATCAAGCGGTGAGTAAAGAAGACGTGGACTTTTTTAATACGATGTAGTACTCTGCCAGAAAGAAGGCTATGCCCCACACATTTCTAGGTAAATGGGTGCACCTTGAGTCATACTAAGCGAAATAAATCAGACACACAGGTGTGAATATCACACTCTGTCTGGTGTAAGAAAACAAGCACAAATAAGGACCAAAGTGTATTAGGTCTTGTGAAATAAGAAAATATTCAAATGGGGAGGGGCTAAAGGAGAGGGAGAGGAAAAGGAAAGAAGGGAAAAGTTAACAAAAAAAAGGAAAACTCAAAAACAAAGCTTTTGTAAATGAGTAGGGTTGAAGAGAAGATAGGGGAATGGGAAAAGTTATATCACGTAGAGGTACAAACTATGATGAGTGATCATTATTTGTATCTAAAATGTACCAATAAAATCAGATTTAAAAATTTGTAAGCTGAATACTGACACCAGTTTCAATACCAGTCTCGCGCGCTCTGGCCTTCTTCACATGAGCTAATCTTGATTATTAGCATGGCACTCTTCCTCCTTATCCCACAACCTTCCAATCTTTCAAAATATACTTTAAAATGTTCCAAAGTATATATACTGTTGCTAGAATTCATCTTCCCTCATACACAATACATCTGTTCAATTCAAAGGCCTTTACGGAACAAGGAATTCCAAACAGTTACATATCATAAAGTCAGCTAGTTACAAAAACACACATAACATCCACACAGTACCACTAAATTCTGAAAGTGCTTTTTACCTTTTTTGTCTTCTCAGGATTATAATTGTACACAATCTGGCTACAAGTCACCATATCATCCAAAGATGGTTCTGATTCTAACTTGGTCCTATATTAAGAATAAATACAAAAATTACTGAAATGAAGAGGGAAAAAATGCTAGAATAAAAGTTGCCTTGTTGAGTCAGTTACAACACACTTCCTAATAGAGAAAATTTTAAAATCCTGACAAGGGCTGGGAAGACAGCTGGGTGGTCCAAGGCCTGAGAAGTGCAAGGACCCATGTTCAACCCCTGGCACCTCATGCCGTGCTGGCCCCAGAAGCCCAAGTGTACCATGTCTGCCTCAAACCAGGCATGGTGGTGCATGCCTGTAATCTCAATGCTGGGGAGGCTGAGACAGGAGGATCACTATGAGTCCAAGCTGCAGAGCAAGTTCCTGTACCGAATAAGATTTTTTAACAATCATGACATGAACATAACTAACCTGATAGAGCTGTTCCGTATATTCTGGATCTCTCTATTATAGCTCCTATTGTTGATGATGGTTTGAAAGGCCTCAATAGGATCAATAAGTTGGCCCCAGACTTTAGATCCAAGCCGGTCCAGAATTACCATGAAACAGTGCAATGCTGGCCAGAAAGGGTTCACGTTATCATCTGAAACACAACGTGACAAGTGCTGAATTACAGGACAATTTTCAAAACAGTCAACAGTTGAGGCTGCCCTGCCTAGAACTCCCTTTGTAACCCAGGCTGGCCTCAAGTTTGCAGTGTCCTCTTGCCTCGGTCTCCCAAGTGCTGAGTTACAGATGTATGCCATCATATCTAGCTCCTTCAATGGCTTCTTAATGTCTCCAAGAAAACTGAAGAACTTAGTCAAGAACTTAAAAAGATCTTGCTGTTTCTTTCTCCCTTTTTCATTTCCATAATCACACAGCATAACAAAGACAAATCAGTCTTTTCACTATTAGCACCAACTTTCAATATTCTATTCATCCAGAAACCCAGTGTAGCTGGGCATGGTGGCCCACACCTATAATCCCAGGACGTGGGAAGCTGAGGCAGGAGGATCACCAAGAGTCTGAGGCTAGCCTGGACTACATAGTGAGTTCAAGGTCAGCCTGGACTACACAGTGAGACTCTGCCTCAAAATAACAATTATTTAAAAAGAAATCCAATATAAATGCTTCCTTCTGCATTAAATATTCCCCAGCCATTTAATTTCATATGCTATTCTTCAACATAGAACCAGCAGCACTTTTTTTTTTTTTTTTTTTTTTTGCAGAACCGGGGATTGAACTCAGATCCTTGCGTTTGCCAGTCAAGCGCTTATCCTACTGAGCCATCTCCCTGGCCCCCCACAGCAGCACATTAAAAAAAAAAAAAAATCAGCCACAAATAAATTTATACCCACAGTCAAGTTACTTACAGAAAACTGAAAGAAGAAATAAAACATGCTTACTTCATTGAACTAGCCTTACTTCACTGAATTTGGCCTTAGCTTTTACTGAGTCCTTTCTTCAGAGATGAGAAACCCTTACTTCTAAGTATACATCTTCTAGGATTAGTTTGATACCATATAATGATCAGCAAAAGAAAAGTGAGATCTAGTAAGAGAAATGACTCCAAGTCTCACTCCTCACCCCTTAGGCTGGCTACAGCAGCACTGCCCAAGGGTTCCCTTGGGGAGGGAACCTTTCGTGACGATGAACATGTTCACTCTGCATTACCTAACATTGCAACCCCAGCCACCTGTGACTGCTGAGCCTCAAGATATTAAACTTGAAAGATTCTTTCCAACCTTTTTAAAGAGTATCTGGGGGCCGGAGAGATGGCTCAGTAGAATAAGCGCTTCCCTGGCAAGCACAAGGGCCTGAGTTCAATCCCCGGTTCCGCAAAAAAAAAAGAAAGGAAAAAAAGAGTATCTGGGATCTAAATCATAAAAAAGTTAATTCTTGCCACGCATGGTGGCGCACGTGTTCGTGATCCCAGCCCTCATAAGGCTGAGGCAGGAGGATCGTTGTGGAGTTTGAGGCCAGCCTGGACTACATACGGAGATCCTGTTTCAAAAACAAAAGAACAGTTGAATCTTTCCCCCACACTCTATTCTACTCCAACTCTTGCAATGACACTAGCATTTTCAAACTGTATCACCATAGTACTCAGAACTTAAGCAAGTAAAGTGAATTACCATCTGATTGCCTCCCCATGGTATGAAGGATTAACTGCATGAAATCATTTTGTTTGTCTGAGCCCAGCAACAGCGAATCCATGGCTTGTTCCTCAAGAATTGTCAGCAACATGCAAATCCCTGTAAAATCACACATGGTTTTGTTGAACTGATGCAGTAACACTAAAGTTCTAGTGCCTTCTCTTGGCCAAAGGAGGAAAAATGCCACAGTGCAAAAAGACAAAGAAAAACAGGACCCAGTTCCTCAAATATCTGAGTCTTGAATAATTAGGTACATCTGTTCTCAAGCAATAAAACTTGAGCATCTGAGTGTAAAAAGAGAAAATGGTTCGAACTGAAGACAATTTCTAAGACGACTATCACAAACTTGTACTTCATCAACTACTTTCCTTCAATTTTTGGATGTATCATACTTCACATACTACTTGAAAGAAAAAAACTACTGCCACTTACAATGTGTGACCTAAAGACTTGGATGTTGCATGTTGGAAAAGAAGCACTGCTGTCAAACCTCTTCCTTCCTTCTTTTTTCTTTGGCACAGGGTCTCCCTACACAGCTTGGACCTGCAGTGAGCTGCTGGCTTAGCATGCGGTACTGGAGATTG
This sequence comes from Octodon degus, assembly GCF_000260255.1. NCBI lineage: Eukaryota > Metazoa > Chordata > Mammalia > Rodentia > Octodontidae > Octodon > Octodon degus. The sequence goes on along the minus strand of NW_004524699.1, from coordinate 4,188,699 downwards.
AACTTGCATCCTTGTGCTTGCCAAGGATAGCTTAAGACTACCGAGCTATCTCTGCAGCCCTCAAATCCCATCTAAACTATTCTTTTTTTTTT
>NW_004524699.1:4182510-4188407 GCF_000260255.1 Octodon degus | reverse complement strand
TTTTGGCGGAACCGGGGATTGAACTCAGGCCCTTGTGTTTACCAGGAAAGTGCTTATTCCACTGAGCCATCTCCCCGGCCCTCAAATCTCATCTAAAGTCCACTACTACACAGTACTGATACTTTGTTATTCTAATATTGCTTTCAATAATTATCTGACATGGCTTCAATGCACTTCTATTGATTTCTAGAATAAAAGTTAAAAAAATTTTTTTTTTTTAATGGGCAAAATAAATTTATTGGGGGAAAGAAAGCTTCTGTCCAAGAAAGGAACAGAAGGGAGGGCCCCAAGTGGGTGATCCCCCTAGAATAAATGTTTAGTAATAATCATAACATATATGACTATTAAGTCAATTTAATGACAGACAAGAACTGGGAACCAAGAAACCCTGTACTTAGCAGTTGGGGACAGATCACCAAGAGATCACCTCCAGTTCAGGACACTCAGGAAGATATTCATTAAAGAAATGTAGGAACAATACTCACCTAACCAGTAGTTTTTGTAGTTAGTGGTATCATACATGTGTGTGGGCAGAAGAATCAGTTTACCCTTTTCAAAGACAGAAGAAGTATAAATGTCTGGACTTTCTAAAAGGCCCAACTCAATGACATTAAAAAGGCAAGTTAAAACTTCCTGTAAGTCGTAATAATCATCTCTGTCCACTTTTCCAAGGTTTCTTGCAGTCAGGATAGCCCAACGCCGAATCTAAATGTAGAACACGGCACGTTCAAAAATTACAGATAGCAATGACATGGATAGGAAAATAGGATTCTTTGTAGATTTTAATATACTTGAGTTACTAATTAATACAATGTGTGGATCTTGATCCTGAATTGAATTAGTTCTCATAAGCTATTTGAGACAATTATGTCCAATCACTTAAACAATGACTAGAAATACGGTATTAGGAAAATATTTTGGATGTTAAAAAAAAATCCTTTTAGAAACATATTTAATTATTTTAATTCTACCAATAATTGCAACATCCACTTTGAGGTTATGTTAACCATTGTATGAGCTACTCAACCTTATCCAACCCTTTTTTTTTTTTGTCCAACCCTTTTAAATCTGTTTGATATTGCTAATGACTGACCAGTGTTTTTAGATGAGCATTTGCCTGTCCCTCCCCGCCTTACATCAACCTTTTTTGATGGCCCTACATTTTAGCTGTCTTCTAGAATCTTTTTAGATATACTTTATAAATCTAATGTGATCTATATATCCTTCAACTGACAAATTTAGGCCATTTGCAATAAATACTAATGTCTTTAACCTGTTTCTAAGTATGAGCCCTTTTCCTATTTCCTTTGAAGAAATTTCTTCCTTCTGAAAATAACTCCTACCTCCCTGCACCATCAGGATAAGCAACGCGCACGGGGGCGCTCACGCCTCTGGGCTCCTTCCTCCCAAGCCCTTCATCAGGGTGTTATCACCGACCCAAAGCAGCACTGCTACTGAAACGTTCATGTTCATTCAACTCTTTTTTTTTTTTTTTTAAATTGTGAGACTGTAGGTTTATTTGGTCTCATCTTCATTTTATAAACATGCGCCATATTTTTTGAAAGACCTTTCTGGCAATAAAATCTGTATCCTGTAAAATTCACTGTTTTTTTTTTCCACCATTTTTTTTTTTATTATTATTGTTTTTTCATGCCACTCCTTAAAAAATTCTACCACAGTAGTCAACTTCTCACAAGATGATGTCTTCTCTTCTTTGTATGCAAAACCCTTCTAGGACTTTTATAAATAAAACACAGTAGTCCTATTAGAGTTTGGCTGGAAATAAAAATCTAGGTTTTAAGCTTTTCCCTCGATACTGTACAAAAATAATACTCCACTGTCTTCTTGCATGCAACAGACTGCTACAAATCTGTGTTCACCTGATTTTTCTATATGATTATGTTCTCTGGAATTTTTTACTTTGTCTTTGACAGTCTTAAATTTCACTGTCTAGACATGGGACTTCCCTTCTCTTTGACACTGTATAGGCTCTTCTAATCAGGAGTCTTCAAACTCCAGTAAATGTTTATCCATCATTTCCCCCATATGGCCTTTCTATTTTTATCTTTCTGAACCTTACATCTATATTAACACTAGTATTTCTATCCTCCATATCTCTTGGCTTTTCTTTTCTTTCTTGCTTTTTGGTACCGGAGATCGAACTCAGGCCCTTGAGCTTGCAGGCAGCTGCGTACGCTGCTGAGCTATTTCCCCAGCTTTCTTTTTCAGTCTTTATTTGTGCTTTTTCTTCTTTCTTAGGGATTTGCTCAATCTGGACTTCTGGATGAGTGTCCTAATACTTTTCCTTCTACTAAAAGCTTTACAGGAAATCCCATCACCATGATTTCTTTGCCACAACAAGAAAAAAGGGAAGGGAACTTTTTTTTTTGCTTACCTTAGCTTGGCTGAGGTCAGCCTTTAACAGCTAACAAACTGGTTTAAAATTGGAACTCTGCTAAGTGCCAAAGTGCACAGGAGCTGTAGCACAGACCGTCTTGCCATGTGTGATCAGACCGCAAACCTCAGCCACGACACCACAGTCCGCTTTTAATGCTCTGGGGTTGCCCTATGAATTTTTTCTTCCCCACCATCCTGACTTTCATGTTCCTCTTCATTTCTAGCACTTGGTGATTTCCTGGTCTACCTGCTTTTGCCTCTTCAATCTCATCCATGAGCAAAATAATTTTTTTCAGGTTTTTTTTTTTTTTTTAAGAGGGTCTTTTTGAGACAGAGTCTCCCTACTCAGTTCAGGCTGAGCTAGTATGGTTTTAGGTACAAATCCATACGCATTTTGGGCCACTTTTAACCCAGGCTCATCTCCAGCTCGCGACAATCCTCCTGCCTCAGTCTCCCAAGTACTGGGATTACAGGCATGCACCACCTCCCCTGGCTTTTCAGATATTTTAACTGACATTTCCATGTGGGGCATCTCAAGTAGGGCAGGCAACAGGAAAGACAAAGAGCACTCTTCCTTCACTTCAATAAACTGAAGGAGAAGTACTCCCGTGTCTGTTAGGCTCAAGTGTCACCCACTAGGATTTCCCGCCCTCATGGGTACCCTCTTCTTTGAGATCCTATAGCACCAACTGTATTAATTTTAAAATGAGAAATTTTAAAAATTAGCAAATATTTTAAACAAAATACATATCTAAAACCTCTACTAAAACCACCCCATATGTACAAGAATAAATGTCCTTCCCAGCTTAGCACTCATACTCACCATCTCATTGGGATGCACCAAAAACAAATAGATCCCTGGATGTTTTTCAAAAACCTGAAAGGAGCAATTGGCTTGTTCCATCCGGCAAAGTGCTTCAACACATAACTCATCTAAATAAAAAAAGGCAGTGAGTACAGAAATCTTAGCAACTTAGCAAGATTCCCTAAATCTAGCTCTCTGGTTGATTTGAACGTAAATGAAAAGTTCACCCTTTATTCCTTAGCTGAGGCAAACAAATGCTAGCAATACAAACACAGTAACGATACTTACACTGGACAGAACATTCAACGATGACCCCAAGGTGTCTTGGGGGGTGTTTTGATTTTGTACCTTTTTTATACCTAGCATAATTATCTCCATTCGACATCTTAAAAAGTATGGCTGTAGGTATAAATCCATATGCATTTGGTCAACTAAAATTATTATGCGTGATACAGGAATCAGCTTTTCCTCAAATGACTAGTCACTCCCCACTTCCTCAATTATCCATTTATCCTATCAGATCAATCAACTTTTAGTCTACCAGGTTTCAAAAACATCACGCTAGTAGCACATCAGCAAGGTACTACGCCAGTGGCTGGCTTCGGGGCAGTGGGATTCGGACTAGAAGCGCGTACACGGACAGGCCTGCTGGGATGCTGGGAACGCTCTGCTTCTTCATCTAGCTGATGGCTACCTGAGTTGTGAAGAACCACAAACTTATGTAATTTCTGGGATATCTTATTCTCTAATAAATTTTGTAAATGCTATGTTAGAATTTTTAAATCTAATTATTGATTTAGAAAGAAGTGATCTATCTGAACAAATCTTTAAGTCTTAGTTTTCAGTTCTATTGAAATACAGAGGAGAAACGGTTTAATATTATAAGAAAACAATTTGCAAGGAATGCTTTTTTGTACGCTAACTACATGGTCTTCTAAACTGAAACTCATGGCCAAAAAGAAATAAAACTTGTGTACGTGGTCACTGACTGGGCAGCCAAACCCCACCCTCACATTTGTATAACTACTGATAAAATAGGAATATGGACCGAATGTTAGATGCCTTGATGCTATTATTTCATTATATTTGCTCAATTAGGACCAGGCCATGACTTTTAAGATCTCCAGAACGAGAAATACATTAACCCTAAGAAGACAGTCACTTGGTTACGCTGGGGTGACAGGTGAAAATTAGGACATATCGTTTTCCAGCCCAGGGGAGCTCGCCCCGATTGCTCAGCAAGGGACATTTACTAACGTCTGATGACATTTTTGGCTGTCCCAACAGCATGGCCGGAGAGGAAGATGCTCCTGGTGTGGTGTGGAGACCAGAGGTGCTACTTAATATTCCACAATGCACAGCCTGGTCCCGTACAACAAAGAATTATCCACTCCAAAATTTCAATCGTGCCAAGACTAACAAGCTTGCTACAGATGCATTACAATAATGAAAACTTAACTGAATAAATAGAAAAACATGTGACAGGCAAATACAGCGAAACGTTACCAACTGTAGAAGCTTCAAGGTGGACAGGTCATGTTCTCACTATAATTTACTTATCTATGCCTGTAAACGTCCATAATAAAATGCTATGAACAATATTAACTATTCCAATCAGATGTGTAGAAAGCAAACTATAAATATGTAAACCATTTTTTTTTATTTTTTATTTTTTTTTAAAGTTTATTTATTTGTGTGTGTGTGTGTGGCCAGCTCAGCCCACCAGGGGGCGGGGCGGGCTGGCATGTGGTGCTGGGGGATTGAACCGCGGTCCCTGATGCCTTGCCAAGCTTGTTCCAAGTAGGTGCTTTAGACCACTGAGCCATCTCACCAGCCCCAATATGTAAACCTTAATTCTTAGCATCTGCATGCATGCGAGTGCTGGGAACCAAAGCCAGGCTCTGCAAACACTAGACATGTAACCAAACAGTTACACGCCCAGCCCGGAATTCTTAAAAAAGTAAAAACTGCTGTAACTTCAGGAACAGCCAAGATACTCACTAACACGCTCATGCAGAAGCAGGTAAGGATACTTTAGTATTTCTAACAGAGGAACTCGAAGCTTATTTTCAAAGTCTTGGCCGCTAAAATCGAGCAGCTGAGCCTCCCCGTTGTTGTCCACTATGTACAATTCATCATCGTCGCCACCATCTTCAACTTCCCCCTTCATGGATTTTTCAAAGTGATTTATGAGGCGCGAGGTTTCTAGCTCCCATAAGACCTACAGGAACAGAACAATGGGCCGTGCCGTTTGTATCTCACCAGCAACATGTGCTTCACGTGATGATCACTCTACGGAGCTTTCTCCCAGTACTTTGCACCGTGTTTAGTGTTCTCACTCAGAAGCTTAAAGTACCAGACTTCCCTTCCCTTCCCTTCCCTTCCCTTGGAAGCATTGTAAGTTTGATTCCAGACTGCTGCATAAGAGAATATTACAAAAACTAAGTCACCCAATTTTTTTTATTTTCCATGACATGTAAAAGCTATCTTCACATTATACGATAGTCTATTAAGTGCATCATACCTAAAAATGCATACAACTGGAAAGTACAAAACCAGGCCTGCTGGCACACATCTAGAATCTCAGCACTCTGGAGGTTAAGGCAAGAGGATCACTGTGAGTTCAAGGCAGCCTGGGCTACACAGTAAGTCCAGGCTACACTGAACCACATAGCAGGACCCTGTTTTTTTTTTT
>NW_004524699.1:4168793-4182055 GCF_000260255.1 Octodon degus | reverse complement strand
AAAATAGGTGGCCTGAATCAGTGGAATAAGCTCTTCCCTGGCAAGTGCAAGGGCCTGAGTTCAATTCCCGGTTCTGCCAAAAAAAAATTTTTTTTTAAATAAATAAAAATTTAAAAAAAAACAAAAAATGACCACAATTGGACCTCCGGTAAGGAATCCAGCCTCGGGGTTGCTGCCTGCTGACCAGTCGAGGCTGCAGTTGCTTGAGGTTAGGGTAGTTATGGCATCTTCTCAGCAATCAAGTTGGCTGTATGACTGACTGAATCCTGCAAGTTCTCTGCAGCCTGATTCTATTTGATAGCATTTTACTCACAAAACTTTTCAAAACTGGAGTCAATCCCATCAAAGCCTGCTGTCGTCCCAACACAGTTTCTGCACAGTCTACGGCCTTGTTTTCACTTCCTAATATCCACGGCACCTTCACTAGAACTATATTGCATCTCAAACCACTCAGCTACAAGAAGCAGTCTCCACCCACTGGCGTCTCATCCGGAAACTGCACCAATGCGCTCATATCCTCAGGCTCCACTGGCCAAGCAAGTGCTGCTCCACGTCCCCCCAGCATAACTTCACCATGAAGACTTGAAGCCCTCCGAGTCTATGCACAAGGGCTGGAATCAGCGTCTCCCAAGCCCTCGCTAGTGCAAACGGATCATCATGCTCATCCCCTGAATCATGAATGTTCTTAACTGCATCTAGAGGGACAAGTCTGCTCCGAGGTTTTCAATTTTCTTTCCCCAGATCTTTGAATGACTAAGTATCAGCCGTAAGAAACACATTTCTTAAGAAGACCTGATCCACAGGCTGCAGAACAGATGGTGTGCAGCAGGCACAAAGACAATCTCACGAAGTGTTTCAAAGTTCTTGAGGCTGTCAAGATAGCTCAGCAGTCTAAAGCACCCGTTTAGGTAAGCTTAGGCAGGTGCAGGGACCGTGGTTCAAACCCTAGCATGTACTGCGTTAGCCCCGGCAGAAAAAAAGCTCTTGAGCCACCAGGTGCTTTATCAGCGGTACTTTATTGAAAGAAGCTCTTTTTACTGAGCAGTCTCAACTGTGGGCTTCAAATATTGACTAAACATTATAAACAAACATCTATTACTATTATCCAGGCTTTGTTGTTCTATTTAAAAGGCACAGCAGATGAAACAGTGTAATTTTTCAGGACCCTCACTTTATTTTATCTTTATTTATTTGGTACACCGTCTCACTACACAGCTTGGACTTGTAGCGATCCTCCTGTTTTCAGTCTCCCCAGCACTGGATTACAGGCATGTGCCACCATGCCTGGTTTCAGTGGCTGGCTCAGTGTACCCAAGGTTCCAGGGCTGGCACGACATAAGGTACCGGAGGCTCAGCCTGCTAAGCAATCTTCCCAGCCTCCTAATGGTTTTCGAATGGTACGTGAGCACTGACTTCAAGTCCCCAGGTACACTAAACCCTCACAAGAGAATCAGCCCATCTTATGAAACTGTAAAGACAGGCTCTGACTTCTCTTCAGTTATCACAGTCCTAGGTCACACCGTCTTCCAATATTAAGGTTTTCTACACAGAATACATGTTGTTTTGTGTAGCAACTATATCCACCAACCTGATTTCCATTTGTTTGCTGCAGCTTCTCCATCAGCACTTGCTCCTCCATCGTGGGCGTTTCACATTATGGAGATGGCTTGTTTCCCTGTGCATCATGTGCCAGCCTTTGCTGGCTTCAAACTTTATTTAGTGTATGTGTGTGTGTGTGTGTGTGTGTGTGTGTGTGTGTGTGGCCAGCTCAGCCCACCAGGGGGCGGGGCTGGCTGGCATGTGGTGCTGGGGATTGAACCGCGGTCCCTGGGCTTCGCTAAGCTTGTTCTAAGTAGGTGCTTTAGACCACTGAGCCATCTCACCAGCCCTGGCTTCAAACTTTAATCCATCAAAGAATTAAACAGAGTTAGGCTTTCAAGAGCATTCTTTTTTTTTTTTTGTCTTTAGTACAGGATCTACAGGGTCTCACTACACAGATCTGACTTGTTTCCAGCCTCCCAAGAGCTGGGATTACAGGGGCATGCCACTACGTCCAGTCTCAATCACTGTCTCAGCGTACCCTGGGGTGGGGCTGGCATTGGGCCCCACCCCAGGGTACGCTGAGCAGCAGTCCCAGGGATCAAACACTTGGCCCCTTTGTCCACCTAAGCAGGTGCTTTAATCCACTGAGCTATTTGGCCAGCCCTTTTCAAGTGTATTCTGTGGCTGGTTTGAACTTCTATGTTGACCACTAAAACTGAACCTCTATCAACAACAACGTTGTTTTCTTTCATATTTATATGTTCATTGCAACAGTACATTTAATTTCAAGAATATTTTCTTTGCATTCAAATTTGACTGTATGGCTGGGTTTGGTGACACATACCTGTAATCTCAGCACATGGAGGCTGAGGCAGGCAAATTGCCACGAGTTAAAGGCCATCCCGGGCTACATACTGAGTTCAATGCCAAACTGAACTACAAAGTGAGACCCTGCCTCAAAAACCAAGTTGTGTGCTTGGCGCAAGAGGCCTCCCTTTCAGTGCGCTCTGGCTTTCCACATGCCATCCTCACTAAATTTGAGCATTACTAACATTTGACAAAGTGAAAATTGTGTGACTCTGCCTTTCGCCTCAACATTGAAGGCCACCACAGGACTTTCATCTGGCCTAATTCTAATATATACGACTGTGTGCCCTAGGAAAGGGAAAGAGGTGGACAACGGCTAGCCAGCAAGGACCTCCAACACACACGTTTGTTCATCTTACTACATATACTTGGTTTACCAGTGCTCCAAAACAATTCTAAGAGCAAACATCAAAAATCACTAATCAAGGCTGACCAGATAGCTCAGCATATTAAAGTGCCTGCTTAGGCAGACACAGGGACTGGGGTTCCATCCCCAGCAAGCCTTGGGGTCCCCACCCCCAGGGCATGCAGACAGTGATTCAGACTGGGCGTGGTGGCGTGCCTGTAATCCCAGTGCTTGGAGGGATGAAAACATGAGGATCACTACAAGTCCAATCTACAAGGCGAGACCTGCAGACCCTGTACTAAATACATTAAAAAAAAAAAATCACTAATCACAGATAACCATAGAAGATAAAATTAAAAAGTTGGAAAATGTGAGGTCACCAAAATGTGACACAGTAACAAAAAATGAGTACACATTACTAGAAAGAGCTGCTCAAAGCAGGCTTGCCATAGACCTTCAATTTGCAAAACAACACCTCTATGAAGCAGAAGACCAAAGAGGAAAACAAAGTAAGGCTATAGGAGGTTTGAAGAAAATGGTTTCTAAACATGGCCACTTAATTAGGATATGACCACAGAGTATCACAAGCTTAATCACTTCTTGCGCAGCTTTCCTACAAAGATCTCAAAATCTTCATGGAGTAATTCAAAAGGAAAGAATGAAAGGTTGGAGCTTCTTAGTCAGAAGCCTGAGCCAGGCCCTCTAGCCCACGCCGTCTCCTCCCTGTACCATCCATGGGCGCTCCCAGTACCTGAGAATATGAGCTCTAGAAAGGTGACTTTATAACTAGGAAAGCTGGGGGCAGGACCACGACAGCAGAGAGAAGAGAGCACACAGAGAAGCAGCCTCTCAGAGATGCCACGCAGACGCTGCGATGCAGCAACATGACCAAGATGAAGCGGAGGGAAGTGGGGCCCCTGGACCAAGGAAGGATCTGAAGTGCAAACTGAAGCTCACGGAGAGCGAGCAGAGAGACAAGCATCAACAGAGGAGGAGGCCGCAGGTGGCGTGCTCCCTTAAGATTAGACTAGCTACGCCACAGGAGTGGTTCAAACCTGCAGACACAGGGTGACTGCTGGGGACCCAAAGGCCTCTGTGCACAGGGCAGTACTGGAGGGGAGCAGGGGACAAAAAGGACACACTAGCTGGTGGCGAGTGCTGAGGACTGTCACCCTGTGCAGGGGACATGACTGGCCGGGAGCCATCCTGAAGAGGTGCAGCTGAGCTCAGAAGTCAAGAGCAGCTGCAGGCTCCACCTAGAGCCTTGCAGCGGGGCCCAGGCCCACGGAAGGTACACTGAGGCTGCAGGCCGAATGAAGGTACAGGCTCACCGAGATTTTCCACTACCCTACCAAGAAGCTACTGCTGGCTTGCTGAGGTAAGAGTTGTGGGATCAGGACTCTGTCTTCACATGCTGTCTACCAGTGACAACAGAGACAAACCTCAAGTGGATCTTTTTTTTTCTGTTTTTCACTGTTGTGGTTTTTTGTCTTGTCCTTCACTGTTTGATCGTTTTTAAATGAATGTGAACATGGTGTCTAGCCTCTCTGTGACTCTGTTCTGTTCCTTTTCTCTTCCTTCTCTTTCCCTCCAGTCTTCTGCACTAGTTTCCCAAGTTAGCGTGATGTCCTTTGTCTTCCCGCCTTATTTCTACTCACTTCCTCTTCTTCCACTTCTCTTATTTTCTCTCTGAAATCATTTTAAATTTTAATCCCTGAGGGCAAAACTTGATACATTAAGAATTTATATGCTGCATATAATTTTCTGGTTTTAGATTTTCTTCTACAACCAAAAATCTAGTTCATACGGTTAAAGGTGGCCTATAATGGTTAGCTCAGTTAGTCATTTTCTAGGTTGTGTTGGAGGCCGTTGTTATTTCAGATGGTACCACTACAGCCAAAAGCAACACAATTGTTCTAACCATCTGTTCTTCCTGGTATTTCAAGAATGATATACTGGTCAGAGGTAATACTATGGTACAGTGCCAAAGAACCAAGGTAACTGGCAATAACTTCTCATCCCCAAAAATTGAAGATGTAGGACCTTGCAACAGACTCAAGACTCTTAAAACCAGCTACAGGGGCTGGTGAGATGGCTCAGTGGTCTAAAGCACCTATTTAGAACAAGCTCAGCAAAGCATAAGGGACCGCGGTTCAATCCCCAGCACCACATGCCAGCCAGCCCGCCCCCTAGTGGGCTGAGCTGGCCACACACACACACACACACACACACACATAAATAAATAAATAAATTTTAAAAACCAGCTACATTTGAAAGATGCCTCAGAGAAGCAGTCATTTTCTAAAGGTTCTAAGTGCTAGCAATAAAGCAACCAACAACAGGCAATTTACAAGCATCACCCGAGGAATTAAACTAAAAAAAAAAAAAAAAAGAGGGGCCTGGCAAGTGCAAGATCCTGAGCTCAATTACCAGTACCGTAAAAAAAAAAAAAAAAGAGGGCTGGGGATATAACTCACTGGCGTAAGTGTCTGCCTGGCAAGCACAAGGTCCTGAGTTCAATCCCCAGTACCACCAAAACACGAAGAAAGAAGAAGAAGAAAGAGGAAACAAAGAAGAAAAGACATTGAGAAGACCCTTAAGGTACAGCTGCAGACATCCAGCTCACCAAAGGCAAACACCCAGGGAGCAACGAGGGGGGGTAATATAACAGCCACCCACATGGCCCCTCTAAAGTGGGAACAACAAAGCAATTGAATGAGACTCTAGAAAAAAACCAAATTAGAAATAATTTCTCAGGTAACTACAGAGATGGTGTCTACAATGAAAACCATGCTTAGTGACTCTAGAACACGTACAGACAAAAAAGGAGCTTAAATAAAATTATAGAAGCCATGAATACTCAGCATAGAAAAGAAACAGAATCCATAAGACAGACAGATTCAAGCAAATAACCAAGAGAATAAAAACTCCATTGAAAGTATTCACAGCAGGGCCAGGGAGAGAGCTCAGTGGAATAAGTGCTTCCCTGGCAAGTGCAAGGGCCTAAGTTCAATCCCTGGTTCCACAAAAAAAAAAAAACAAACCCTGCTAGATTTAATAAGCTAATTCAGGGTCTGGGGAGATAGCTCAGTGGTCTAGGTGCCTGCCTGGCAAGCCAAGGATGCAGGTTTGATGCCATGCTGCCCCCAAGCAGGCCAGCCACTGAAACTGAGCATGGTGGCGCATGCCTCCTGCACTGGGGAGGCTGACAGGAAGATCACTACAAGTCTGAGCTGTGTAGCAAGACCCTAAAACAAATAAATAGAAGACTTTTTTAAAAAAAGAAAATTTAGTAGCATAGCTGAATACAAAGTCAATACTCAAAAATCAAGTCTTCCTATACATGGTTGATAAACTCACTGAAAAAGAAATTAGAGAAACAACACCTTCCACAAGAGCAACAAAAAATGAGATGCTTAGGAATCAATCTAACGAAGGATGTAAAAGACCAGATGCACATGTGTAAACATCATATTGTCTCCCTAGTGTGAGAAGCTGAAAGAGAAAGTAGGAACCAAAGTGTACAACAAATATTATAAAATGGGAAGAAAATTCAAAAGGGAAGCGAAATTGGGATGGGGGATGGTGAAAAGGAAGGGAAGAGTGAAGAAATAAATACGTATGTATACATGCAAAAGACAGCTAAGACAGTCATACTACTGACTTCTCTTAGTTCATTGAAAAGTTTTGTAGGGCCGGCCTGATAGTTCAGTGGATTAAAGCACCTGCTTAGGCAGAACGCAGTGGCTGGGTTTGATCCATGCCAGCCCCGCCCCTGGGGGCGCGCTGAGTTGCGACTGAGACTGGACATGGTGGCGCACACCTGTACCCCCAGTGCTTGGGAGGCTGGACACAGGAGGATCACTACGAGTCCGATGTACAACAGTGAGACCCTGTGCTAAAATACAAAAAAAAAGAAACCAAAGGTTTGTGCTAGCATTGTTTGGACAATTAAATACCTGTATCTTGTACTCTGGGTAACTAATTTAAAGATAACAACACCCAATGTATTAACACTATTGTTACCCTTTATTATCTTATTTTGTTTGTATTTTAGGGAAGGGTCAACAGGGTGTTCAGGGTCTCACTACTAGATCGGACTCGTAGTGATTCTCCTGTTTACAGCCTCCCAAGAGCTGGGATTACAGGCGTGTGCCACCACGCCCAGTCTCAACTGCCATCTCAGCGTGCCCTGGGGGTGGAGCCAGCAGAGCAGACTGGGGCCTGCTTGCAGGCGCTTTAATCCACTGAACTATTTGGCTGACATTATTAATCTTGTTTTGAAGTTTATTCTTTTGGCTTTAAAAAAAAAAATTACGAAAGTATAACATCGAAGTTTCTCAATACCTACATACCATATGATTAGTTTTCAAAACTTAAACCACATCACTCCCATGAACACTCCTGACAGAATCCACCTTCATTTTTTCCTACTTACAAAGTTGAAAATTAAGGCCCATTTACTGTAACTTACCTCGTGCAGGAACGGCAGCTCATCCCTTGCTCTGTGGTACTCAGCCACACACTCCAAGCAGTAGCAGAGGTCTTCATCAGCTGTCTGGAACTCACGGGACTTGCTCTTAGACGCATAGCACTTCAAGAAATCGGCGGTGGCCACACCGCCCGGTGTACACCAACAGCACGTGCTCATCCTGCACCTGTATCCAGAAAGGACACATAATACCTTAGGACAGTAATACGTCACACCTCTTTTCTGTGCCAAGCATGAGTACACTTTCTACTTGAGAACCAGGGCGTTCAACTTCAATGTGCCTCCATTGCCACGGTGTTCTTCGAGGCGTTCTATTAAGCATGGAACTAACTAACTGCAGGGCAGAAGACGTAGCTCAGTGCTAAGAGTGCTAGCCTAGGGCCAGCGAGATAGCTCAGCAGACTAAGCGCCTGCTTAGGCAAATGCAGGGACCGGAGTTTGATCCCCAGCACCACACGCCTCGCCAGCCCCGCCGCCAGGCATGCTGAGCCAGCCACCGAGACCCGGCACGGTGGTGCACACCTGTAATCCCAGCGCGCGCCAGAGAGGCTGAAAACAGGAGGATCACTACGAGTCTGAGCTCCCTGCATAGTGAGACCCTGTGCCAAATACATAGTTTTGTTTTTTTTTTTTTTTAAAACAAAGAGTGCTAGAGCAGGGGAGATGGCTCAGAATAAGCGCTTCCCTGGCAAGCTCAAGGACCTGAGTTCAATCCCCGGTTCTGCCAAAAAAAAAGCATTATAAATAAAATTAAAAAAAAAAAAGTGCGCTATACTAGCATTATAAGGTTCTAGAGTCAATCCCTAGCACAACCCCCCGCTCAAAGTCCACTGTTCATAATACATAATATTAACCAATATATAGCTGTGTTACAGAAAAGGTTAAAGATAATGCAGAGACATGGCAGAGTAGTACATGCCTGCAACCTCAGAACTTTAAGGGAGTGTTAAGGGAGGAGGATTATAAATTCAAGCTGAGCATGGGCAATTTAGTAAGATCCTATTTCAAAATTTTAAGGGGCCGGGGAGATGGCTCAGTGGAATAAGCGCTTCCCTGGCAAGCGCAAGGGTCTGAGTTCAATCCCTGGTTCCGCCAAAAAAAAAAAATTTTTAAAAAAAATTTAAAAGGGCTGGAGAAGTAGCTCCGCGCAAGGGCCCAAGTTCAAGCCCAATCAGTACTGGGAGGAAAAAAAAATGTAGTGATGAGAAATACAAGGGGACGGAAAGATGGCTCAGTAGAATAAGCGCTTGCTTGGCAAGCACAAGGGCCTGAGTTCAACTCCTGGTTCCACCAAAAAAAGAAAAAAAGAAAGAAAGAAAGAAAGAAAGAAAGAAAGAAAGAAAGAAAGAAAGACAGACAGACAGACACACAGACACAGGCTTATCAGTTTTCAAAGTACAGATTTTTAGAATATCTTAATAATTTATTGGCGGCAGAATCAAAAGCTCAAAAAATCTTTCATCTTCCTAGAAGCCGTGTTCCCAAACTCTGTAAACATATAACAAAAACAGAAGTTGGGCATGGTGCCACACGCCTGTAGTCCTAGGAAACTGAGGCAGGAGGATTTCTAGGAGTTCAAAGCCAACCCAGATTACATAATGAGTTCAAGGCCATTCTGCACTACACAGGGAGGGCCTGTATGCTGCTGCCGCCACCACCAAGAAACAGCTCAGGAGTGTGGTACAAGCCTGTAATCCCAATATTCGGGAGGCTGAGGTAGGAAGATCAGCATGAGTTTGAGGTCAGCCCGCACTATATAGCCAAACCCTGTCTCCAAACAAAATAAAGCCAGATGAATCTTCTCATTTAGAAAACACATGCACATAAATTTTGTGTGGGTATATGACCACATACATACATACATATATACAAATTGATGCTCATAAATCATCACTCTTTAATACACTATAAATCTATAGCTATAATGTTAACAATTCACTACTAGTAAAGTGGTTTTCTTACTCCCTTCAACTTTTTTTTAACCATCAAAACATCCATGATAAAAACTCAAAAGTTAAAGGGTTAAAATAATCTATACTCTTAACACTATGAAAAAGAACAAAATAGGGGATGGGGGGATAGCTCAGTGGTCTAAGCACCTGCCTGGCAAGGGAAAGGACCCACGTTTGATCCCTGGTACAGCATGCATGCTGGCCACCAAAAACAGGTATGGTGGTGCATGCCTGTAATCCCAGCGCTGGGGAGGCTGAGACAGGAGGATCACTATGAGTCCAAACTGTGTAGAAAAGCCCTGTACCAAATAAATAAAGATTAAAAAAAAAAAAAAGAATAAATAGCAAGATGGTACTAGGAAAGAAATCATCTCAAGAACCAATCTGTAGGGGCTGGTGAGATGGCTCAGTGGTCTACAGCACCTACTTAGAACAAGCTTAGCAAAGCACAGGGACCACAGTTCAATCCCCCAGCCCCACATGCCAGCCAGCCGCACCCCCTGGTGGGCTGAGCTGGCCACACACACACATACACACACACACATAAAATTAACACACACACACATAAATAAATAAAATTAAAAAAAAGAAAAAAGAACCAATCTGTCAATGTTTAAATATACGTACTATACATGTATAATATCTACACACATATTATACATACATACGTATCATACACACACACATACACACACACAGTGGGTTTATCAGAACTATAAATGACATTAAACAGAGGATTAGAAACTAGGATGGAAGCCAGAATTCAAAGAGGTCTCTAAAGTGATATAATACATATAGGACACTATTTTTTTTCCCTGTAACTGAATGCATGAATGAAAGCTAGTAGAAAGCCCATCAGCCAACAGGGTAGCGTGGCCACGTGAAAAGCAAATGTGTTACTGATAACACACGAAGTAAATGAGGGCCGAAGTAAATGAGGGCCAAGGAAATGCAGTGTGAGCCTGAAAGACAGTGTAATGAAAAACAGCCTAAGGGGCCAGGGAGATGGCTCAGTAGAATAAGCACTTGCCTGGCAAGTGCAAGGGCCTGAGTTCAATCCCCAGTCCCCCCCAAAAAATAACAAAAAGAAAGAAAAAAGAAAAACAGCCAAAATGCTCCTTAGGCCAGTGAGATAGCCCAGCAGACTAAGTGCTTGCTCAGGCAAGCTCAGGCACAGGGCTTCCATCCTTGGGACCACATGCCACACCAGCCCCACCCCAGGGCGTGCTGAGCTGGCCACTGAGACTGGGCATGGTGGTGCGTGCTGCAACCCAGTGCTGGGGAGGCTGGGACAGGAGGGAAGAACACTATGAGTCCAAGCTGCATAGCAAGACCCTGTACCAAACACATTTAAAAAAAAAAAAGCTCCTCATATCTACAGTTGAAACAATCTGAATCCAAAATACATGGCAAACTTATTAATACTAACACAAATGAATACACAAGACATAAACACATCTTCCTATAAGAATCTCAAACAATAATGATATACTCTCTCTGTTGCAGGGGACAGAGAATCCTAGTCCTTCTGTGTACAGGCTAGACTAAACAAACCACCTCCAAAGAACAAAACTTGGCTGGGTGTGGTGGTTCACACCTGCAATCCCAGCAGTCTGTTATCCCCGCACTCAGGAGGCTGAGGTAGAAAGATGTTTCAAGTTGGAGACCAGCTGCGCTACAAAGTGAGTTCAAGACCAGCAGAAATTGCATAGAGACCCCCTGTTGCAAAAACAAAAACACACTTGAAAAGAAAAAAACCCAGGGGCCAGGGAGATAGCTCAATAGGATAAGCGCTTGCCTGGCAAGCAGAAGGGCCTCAGTTCAATCCCCAGTTCTGCCAAAAAAAAAAAGAAACAAAGAAAGAAAACCCATCCCCTTATAGTTTAGCTACCTGACAGTTACACTTTATATACTATTGAGGTGTCCCCCAAGGCCTCAGGCCCTCCTAGTGGGGTTGGAGGTGGTGACCCAGTTGTGGGGATGTGAGCTTACTCTCCACTGGGGGGAGCCCTGAGGGTGGGGCCTGAAGGGGCTCTTCTCCTCTCAGGACAGTCCACTTCCCAGGACCATGTCATAAGCTATTCTCTGCAATGCCCTTTTGTCATTCCACCCTGAGCTGGAGCCAGCTGAGGCCTCCACAAACTAAGAAGAAAAAAAACTTTTCCTCTTTAAAGTTGAAGACCCGGGGCTGGTGAGATGGCTCAGTGGTCTCGAGCACCTACTTAGAACGAGCTTAGCAAAGCACAGGGACCGCGGTTCAATCCCCAGCACCACATGCCAGCCAGCCCGCCCCCTGGTGGGCTGAGCTGGCCACACACACACACACACACAAATAAATAAAATTAAAAAAAAAAAAGGTGTTGGGGCCAGGGAGATGGCACAATAGAATAAGCGCTTCCCTGGCAAGTGCAAGGGTCTGAGTTCAATCCCCGGTTTCACCAAAAAAAAAAAAAAAGGTGCTTCCAGAAAAATGAAAAAAAGAACAACATGAATTACATCAACTTTATGTGGAAAAAACACTAATAGTGTAAGTTTAACTACAGACATTGGCCTTTTCTTGATACTAACCAACTCCATTTTTTTTTTTTCTGTATTTTTTTAGGGAAGGGTCTACAGGGTGTTCAGGGTCTCACTAATAGATCATACTCATAGTGGTCCACCCGCTTACAGGCTCCCAAGAGCTGGGATTACTGGCATGTACCACCACAACCAGTCTAATCCCCATCTCAGCGTGCCCCGGGGCCAGGGCTGGCACGGTGCTTTAATCCACTGAGCTATTTGGCTGGCCCCTTGCATTTTTTCAATGTCTACCATATATAAGGATATTGTAGGCCAGGCAATACCAAGAATCATTAAGCTGTAAGGTGCTGCACCAAAGACTAACTTTCCACAGACTTTGGAGTATCATCTCTGAGTATTTTAACTAGCCACAAACACCAAACAACAATCTTTTATCCTTCCCAGGTAGTTTCGTTGTTACTGTTTTTTGAAACATGGTGTCATTCTGTATCTCAGGCTGACCTTAAATTCAATGTGTAGCCCAGGGTAACTTTAAACTCAGAACAATCCTCCTGCCTCAGCCTCCCAAGTGCTGCGATTACTTAGTCTTCACTAAATTTTGGCAAAATATGATTATTGTATTTAAGAAAGAACATTATCAAAAAACGAGGAAGTTAGCAGTTTGCCATTAATAGTTTGTAGCACTTAATAGTTGGCTGGTTTTCTAGTGATCTAATTCAACACAGGAAATGTACTCAGACTTAGGAAATGAAAGTGAAACTACTGGAAGTGAACCTTCAGAGATTTCTCAAACATCAACTGTTTGGAGCTTGACTTTGATACAAAAAAGATTCATTCAATCTCAACTTTAAAAAACTATGAGACTACAGTGCAAATAAAATGTTAAGAGATTTCAAAATAATTATCAGTGCAGACAGCAAAGGAAATGTACTGACAAACCACAGCTTACTCTGTAATTCACCCAGTTAGGTAGCCTTACTTTCTCACTGCAGAAAGGGTCAATTTCCTCAGTGTTGATGGGAGCTACTGTCTTGCCTAACCCAGGAAAGATCCTGGCAGCAAACATGCCCTTCTCAGCAAAAACAGGAATCCACTAATGGGCCATACCTTCCTTAGTACACAGAAGGTCATAAAGATTAAAGATGAGGCCAGGACAGCCCAGACACTACTGGGCCCCACAGTCTGATGTTATCTACACACCTGCTGGGCCCTTTAGACCTTTCCATGAACTCAACCACTGGCATCCAACCCCCACAAATACCTTCACAGACCAGCTCCCTCCCTAATCCTTACATAAGGCTGCCTTTCTAAGTGTGGGGGGACAAAACTAGCCCCACTGCTTTATACAAAAAGCAGTTCAGTGGCTTCTCACGCACCGTTTATCACATCTACTGCCACAGGAAGATAAGCACATGGAATCTAGCATATATAAACAACACTGCCACAGGGCACAGCATAGAAGCATTCTCTCAAAAGCCCAAAATATGTGCAATTATGTTTCCAAATCTAAAATCATTATTGAGGGCTGGGGAGATAGCTCAGT
>NW_004524699.1:4162847-4168494 GCF_000260255.1 Octodon degus | reverse complement strand
CTATGCAGCTTGGACTCATAGTGATCCTCGTCTCAGCCTCCCCCAGTGCTGGGATTACAGGCATGCACCACCACACCCAGTTTTGGGGCCAGAATGGCAGGCGCTTATGCCACTGAGCTATTTCCCCAGCCCCAGACACAATTCTAACCGGGGATTGAACTCAGGCCCCTGTGCTTACCAGGCATGTCCTTATTCCACTGAGCCATCTCCCCAGCCCCACACCAAACAATTCTTAAGGTCTGTTTTACCTTCACTGGCCTCAAACCGCCCAGAATCACTACTGAACCACAAAAGGGAGTAACAGACAAGACTCAAGACAGGACAGAAATAAGTCACTCTGCACATCAACCAAAAAGACGGCTGTAAGATGCTGCACCAAAGACATACTTTAACTTGCCACAGACTTATCTACGGAATATCATCTCTCAGTACTTAAACTAGCCACAAACACCAAACACCAATCTTTTATCCTTCTCAGTTAGTTTTGTTGTTACTGTTTTTTGAAATACGGTCTCATTCTGTAACTCAGGTTGGCCTTAAATTTACTATGTAGCCCAGGCTGGCTTTAAACTCAGGACAACCCTCCTGCCTCAGCCTCCCCAGGCGTGTGCCATCATGCCCCTACCCCAGTTAATCCTTAGAGATAGAGTCACTGTCTCCCACTTCTTCACTCCTTTGCAGTCTAGCTTCTACCCTTAACACTGCACTGCCCATACAAAAGCTTCAATCACCGGCTATCACCAAATCCAACACTCTATTCTCCGGACACCTGGTGTAAAGGTAGTCCTCAACAATCACTTCTTCCATTGCCCAGCATCTATACGCCAATGTCTCCAAAGGCTCGAGACTCCTAACCTCTTCATCCAATCTCTTTTTTGATGACCTTAAGACTGTTTCAACTACTGTATATATTACAGCTTCTCAAAGATGAAAAAAATGAAAATATTCTTTTTCTTCTTTCTTGAGACAGGGATCTCTATATTTTCTAAGCTGGTTTTAAATTCCTGGGTTCAAAAAACACTCCTGCCTCAGATTAGCAAGTAGCTGCTGGAACTATGAATGTACCCAACCTTAAACAAAACCAAAATAAACGAAAACACACTTTATGTCCGGCGGGACAAAGTTCTTCCTCTGGTATATGTCCTGTCATCTCTGAACTAACAGCATCACCATCTATGCAATTTTCAGGCCAGTAACCTAAGGCCCTATCCTCCAGTGTCCTTTTCCCTTAGCCCTACCTGAGTGCCCGAGTCGACTTCCCTAAGTCTACCTTTTCTTGCTTCTCAGTGTCACTGCTTCAGTCTCATGTATTTTCTTTTACCTTTTAAAGACAAACATAGTTTAAGAAAAAAGATACAGAAATTCATGAAACAGGGGCTGGGGAGATAGTTCAGTAGAATAAGCGCTTGTCTGGCAAGCATAGGGTCCTGAGTTCAATCCCCAGAACCGCAAAACAACAAAAAAAAAAAAAAACAAAAAACAAAAAAGAAACAGAAATTCGCTAAACAAAATAGGTATTCAACAATGGTTGTTATACAGGTTTTTTTGTTGTTGTTGTTTTTTTTTTTTTTGCGGTACTGGGGATTGAACTCAGGACCTTGTGCTTGCCAGGCAAGCACTTATTCTACTGAGCTATTTCCCCAGCCCCTATATTGCATCTTGTTGTCTTCATATTAGTTGTTCAGATTACCAGATATAAGCATGCAAAATTGGTCAAAAAAGTTATAAAAAATTAAAAAGTACAGAGAGAAATTTAAGCACTGCTTCTCTCAACAGACCAGCAAAATCAGCAGCACAATCATCCAAGCTATCTTTATATATACACACACAACTTTTTCCCTTCATTTTTTCATCCTTTCCCTCATCCAATTTATTCCTTCCCTTTGAACAGATTCTTTCCCTTTCACAGTATCTACTTTACCATTCAGATTTTATTTACTCCATCAGGTTCTCATACCAGTGAGACAATATGATGTTTATACATGCAGATCTGATTTTTTCACTTATGAGTGTGGTCTCTATTTGCAACCATTTACCTATAAAAGCCTCGAGTTTATCTTTATATAGCTAATAAACTCCACTGTGTAAAAACACATCTTTTCATCCATTCCCCAGCTGACGGGCATTTGGGTTGTTCCCAAGATTTAGCTATGACATACTGCACTGCTATAAATATGGATGCACACATACCACTGTGGTATGGTGTTTTCAGTTCTTTTGGAAGAACACCCAGGAGAGGACTAGCTGGGCTGCATGGGACCTCTAATCCTACTTTTTTGAGAAATCTCCAGCGATTTCCATAGTGGTTATACTAGTCTGGAGTCCCTACTTTAACATATTGCCATTATTTGCCTGAAGACTGAAGAAGCCTAAATGATCACACTTACTTGACCCACTACCAATCACTGTTCTAAAATGTGGCCAGAACCCAAGCACACTCTAGACTTCAAAAGCAGGGTGCTCCTCCACTTTCCTTGAGATAAACTTCAAATCGCTGAACTCAATGCCGGCAACACCTCCGCTGTTATCTCATACTTACCTCTTCCTAAAACACTTCATGATGCTTGGCATTCCCTGACTTTACAGAGCTCTTCTATCTGCCTTCAACACTCATCCTTCGTATTTCTGCCTGGTTCTTAATCTCAGGAACTTTAAGGAAAAAAGTAAATAATGAAAAAACTCAGAATGAAGCTTAGAGCCCTCCACTAGTGACTTCAGCGACGCTCCGAGCGGCTCGCCTCCCGAGGCCTGCAGCATCCCGTCCTCCGCTCTCCGCTGGCCGCCTTGTGCTCCAGCCTCCGGGGCCTGCGCCCGCCTCTTCCCAGGCTGCCAGGGGCCGGCCTCCCACTCACTCACTTGCCCCACTCTTCAGGGAAGGACTGTTCTACACAGCTTTGCAGCGCCAGTGCTTGGCACATATTAAAACGACTGAGGGGAAATAAAAGTCTTGAAAGTTTAAAATACTTACCGTGGCAAGTGGCCTAGAGAGAAATGATCTCAATTCAGACGGCTGGGCTCGTTACCAACGGACGTTCACACATATCCACACCTCGGCTCCAGAGCACTTCTGTGATGCAAAATAAACAGAGCTGGAGCGGCTTCCCCCGGGCTCGGGTCCACCCTACCGAGACAAGAGACTGCCAGTGCTGCACTAGAGCAGCCCCACGAGTCGACCGCCGCGTCCAGCCGCGCAGTCCACGTTCAGCCAGCCGGGCACTCGCTCAGCCGCACCCCGAGTCCGCCCACGCAGATACCTTCACCCCGGATCTGCAAGACCCTCTCAGCGCCGCCGCTCACAGCCCGCTCCAGGGACGGCAAAGCGGGCATCGGCGCTCGGCGCTTCGTCCATTTAAGTCGGGCGGGCGCTGGCGGGGACAAGCAGCCCCCGAGGGCGCGACGCGGCCAGCAGAGACCCTCGCCCGCAGGAAACGGCGCGGCGCCGCCGGTGCAGAGCCGCTCGCCCGCGCAGAGTCCCGCTCCCTCCCCGTGCCCCTCCCCCACGAGCGCCGCAACAGTTGCCCCGGCCGCCCCCGCGCCCCCCCACCCTCCCGCGCACGTCCGCTTCCGGGCCTCGGTCTCCCGCACGCCTGCCTGCTCACCCTACCCGGCCGCGGCCACCGCTAGCGCTCCACCATGCCTGGGCCCCAGGTCGCCGCCGCCGGAAGTGCGAGACGGCTCGCCGGCACCCAACCCGCAGGCGCCGCGCGCACTCAGGCCCCGCCCCCGCGCGGTGCCCACCCCCGTCCCGCCCATCACCCTCCGCCCTCCCGCCGCTGCCTTGTTTTGATGCGCCGAGAAGGGCGGGGGCTCGCGGCCTGGGAAGGGGAGCCGCGGGCAGGCCCCGCCCCGCCTCTGTGCGTCACTTCCGGGATGCAGATGCCTGACCAATCAGAAGCGCCCCCGGGCGGGACCCGGGAAGTGTGCCGCGGAGCCCGCGTCGGCCCCGCCTCTCCCCTGCTCCGCCGGGCCCCGCCGCCTGCGCCTGGCCTAGGGCGGTTAGATCCGGACGCGAGGGGGAGCCGGGGCCGCCGGGGCGCCGCTTTCCGCACGAAGCGGGCGCGCGCGTGTGCGGGAAAGCCGCGGCCGGCGGACGGGGCGATCCTCACGCTCAGAGCGGGGTCCCGGGCGGCTCCCGAGCTACTTTAGACCTGGAAGAGGAAAGCAGAGCGAAGCGCAGACGGCCCGGCGCTGCTCGCGTCGCGCCTACCCCGGCCCTCTCTGCCCCTCTCCTCCCTTCCCAGCGCCAGAAGGGCGGGCGGGCTCCACACCGAAAACGGGACGACCTGCAAACGCGCAGTGGGAGCCGCGCAGCCCGCGCTTTCAGCTACAAAGTATTAGGTTAAAAATGCCAGGAGCCCAGTATCCCGGAGTAGGCGGGCGGGCGTGGCGGTGCACGAGGCTGAGGCAGGGCATTCGCACGCCAGCCTGGGGATTTCATGACAGCCAGGCACCGTCTCAGATTAAAACAAAACATGCCAAATACATTTTTTTAAAATGACAATAAAAGGGGCCGGGGAGATGGCTCAGTAGAATAAGTGCTTCCCTGGCAAGCACAAGGATCTGAGTTCAATCCCCGGTTCCCCCCCCCAAAAAAAAAGACAATAAAAATACTAAATATATTTAAAAATAATTTAAAAATTTAAAAACATAAATGAAAAATAATAATGGACTGGCTCTTGGTTCAATTTCCAATACCACTAGGAAGTGGCAAAAATCAAAAGAAAGGGACTGAGGAGATATCTCAGCAGTATAAGCGCCTGCCTGGCAAGCTCAAGCTCATACCAAAAAATTTAAATTTAAATTTAAAAGAAACAACAAACCCAGGGACCGGGGAGATATCTCAGTAGAATAAGCGCTTGCCTGGCAAGCTCAGGGTCCTGAGTTCAATCCCCGGTTCCACTAAAATAAAATAAAAAATAAAAAAGAACCAAAGTAAAATAAACCACTGGTAAAGGCTGGCTTCTACTCTAATACAGGATAAGGAAATAAAATCATCCCTGGTAGCGACCCATAGCCAAAAAGAACGAAGAGGTTGGGCAGGCACGATCTTACCCCCAGAGAACCCTAATCCAGAATGAAAGGAACAGAAGAACGGACGAATATATACCCAAACTGGGGAACATTCTAGAAAGGGGCGTGGCCGGAACGACCGTTAGGATTTCGCCTCTGACCGTTATTCCCCTCCCCCACCTGACCGTTATTTCCGCACTATGCAAATAGTGTTTACACTGTACCATTATAAACTCTGTATTGAGCCCTCTTTTTGGGAATTTTTGGGGGGGAGGGTTGGTTTGTTTTGTTTTGTTTTGTTGGTTTTTTGAGAAAGGGTCTTTCGAGGTAACCCAGGCTGGTCTTGAACAACTGCAGGCATCCTCTTGCCACCCCCTTCCCCTCCCAAATGCTGGGATAACAGGTCTGCCATCATGTCTGGCTTGGATCCTTTTTAAAAGACGACTTTTTAAAAAATTAATTAACTAATTAAATTAAAGACGACTTTTTGCCAGGGAGATAGCTCAGTGGCATAAGCACCTGCTTGGCAAGTGCAAGGTCCTGAGTTTGATCCCCAGCACCAACAAATAAATACTTTTTGTAATGCTGTTTTCAATACAATAACCTGAAAGATTATTTTTCTTAAAATATATTTGGT
>NW_004524699.1:4156575-4162237 GCF_000260255.1 Octodon degus | reverse complement strand
AACTGGAAAATTCAGGTTTTTTTTTTTTTAAATCATGTACTGACTCAGTGCAAAATATGTCAATTTACTAGATATTATATAATTTAATACATATGTAGAATCTTGGTTAAGTGGTTAAAACTGGAGACCAACATTAAAGGTGAACACATGGCTATTTCATGCAGTTTAGAGTGTTTGGCTGGCCAAGGGCAGACCTACAGTACTCATCTGGAGGTGCTGAAAAGCCCTCATGTAGAGCAGGATTTTCATTGGTCGGAAGCGTATTCTTTTCTCCCCTTGTCCTTACTTGCGACTGCCCGCGTACGGTCCCCAGTCATCATACTTCTGTCCTCTGAAAAATTATTGAAAATTAGAAAAATTAAAAGGAGGAGAGAGAGCTTTTCAAGATTGTTAGAAAAAAGAGCAAAGATAGGATCTCAACAAGCAGAGCAGATTTATCTGAAGCAAACCTGAAAAGGGACACCAGTGTGAGGACCAGAGTGGCATCTCTCATACAAGCTGTGAGGTCTTTTGTAGCATTAGGAGCATAAGGGGCACCATGAAGGAAAAGGTGAGTGAAAAGGAGTCATGTGGTCTGCTAGAGACAAGGGTTGAGAAGTGTAGGGTGTGGGCATCGAGGAGAGCAGGGGTGGAGAGCCAAGGAAGTTATGAGCAGAGCTGGGGTTCCTGGGCCTCCTTGCCCCATGATTCTGTGTCCTTAGAAAGGGTGACAGCAAAGGGGTTTGGAAGAGGCTCACTGTGGCCTCAAGTCAGCTGAGGAATGCAGCGGCTGGATTCCTTCAGAGATGACTACACTACTGGATTTCTGTATCCATGATAAAACCATGCTTCACATTTTGGGGTATATTATATGGATTGCATGACATTGTTTTTGTTTTGTTTTTTAATTATTTGGTACAGGGTCTCACTATGCAGCTCAGACTCGGAGTGATCCTCCTGTTTCCAGCCTCCCCAGCTCTGGGATTTTAGGTGTGCACTGCCACGCTGGGTCTTCTGGCCAGCTCAGCTCACCACAGGGTGGGGTCAGCCCCTGGGGATGGAACCCTCTATACCCGCGCTTGCCTAAGCAGGCACTTAGTCCTCTGAGCTATCTCGTTGGCCCTTGCATGACATTGTTTTTGTCTCCTTCCTTTATTTTTTGAGACAGTGTCTTGATATGCAGCTCAGGCTGGCCTTGAGTTCACTTTGCAGCCCAAGCTGGTCTTGAACTTGTAATGATCCTCCTGTCTCAGCAGAAGTGCAGGTGTACACCACCATGTGTGACATAGATCAGCTGCATAATACATTTCTTACTGAATTTAGTAGTTATGAAACAATATAAATGCCAAGGTAGTCACTGTAGTGTAACAAACGTATCTCCCTGAGTTCTGAACAGGGAGACGTGATAAACTGGCCTGCAGCCCAAAATACTTTGAAGTGCACATGAAAATGTTGATAGTCCATTAGAGACAGGGCAGTAGAGGGTTAAGCTGTTGAACACAGGGGACCTCTGGCTGCATTGGAAAAGAGCATATACATAATAGCCTCTGAGGTCAAGGTAACCACAGCTGAGGTGGCCAACGACTAGATGCAGGCTGCTGACACCCCTATTTCAGGGCAATAAAGCTGCCAGCCTTAGAGATAAGACAGTTCTCCTAATTGGCAAAATTTACTAATTGGTGAAGTCTTTGATCTAACTCCCAAGGATCTGCTCAGTTTTGGCCTTGCCTCAGTATCCCCTTCCTTTGTTTGAAAACCAAATAAAAACAGGCCACTGAGAGAAGTTCTTCAACTCAACCCCCAGGAAATTTCAGCTTCCATCAGAGGGCTTTGATCCTCCTGGAGCCTTAAACTCAAGCCAGTGGTCTCTTTTATTTAAGCCGTGTGCAGTCTATTTGCTTAGGAGGTTGGAGCTACGCCAAGACCTCAGTAATATTCATTGTCATTTCTCCGAACTCTGCCCTCCTGGTATTCTTCCCCCAAACATCTGTTCCATTTCAGCCATGGCAATGGACACTGTCCTTCTACAAAAGGCTCACTCAGGGCACAATGGCACAGAGGTCTTAATATGGGAAAGAAAATCAAACCAATAGCATTTTGTATTATAGTGCCATTTTATCTTTTTCTTTGTTTTGCTGTACTGAGGATCAAACTCAGGACCTTGAGCTTGCCAGGCAGGTGCTTAAGCCACCGAGCTATCTCTCTGGCCCTTTCGTGCCATTTTAAAGCTTGTTTCTATTCCCTTAAATTGACTTCTTGTAAACGTGGTTATAGTTCTCTCTATGTAAAATGTCAAATACCTCTGGTCCTTTGTCATAAGCTAAAGTCATTCTTTGTAGTATTTCTACAGCTGCAGTAAATCATAGCAGCACCATCCCCCAGAGCTGGAATTAGACCCAGGACTACAACTGTATAAGTATTCTCCCCTCCTGCCCTTCCGGTCAGTGCTCATTCATGTACTGGGTTCCCACCTCTAGCCCCCCAGTAAAATTGCTTGTCTCTGCATCTGGCTTCTGTCGTTAACTCAAATAAGTGCATTTGCCACAGCCCTGGAGAGGGGTCTAGCACCCAGGCCCCGTGCAGTGAGGTCACCTCAGTGTAAGTGGACAAGGCTTCACTGGCAACCTGTCCGCACCTGTCAGCAAGGGAAACAGCAACTGATGCAGCCCCCACATTCAGGGTGCACTCTTCAGCTAAGGGAGCAAAGACTCAGAGAGGCTGAGGAGGTGGCCCGGGTCCCCAGCTCTGCGTCTGACCCAAGCCCCACAGGCCCTAGTGGCCACACTGAACCCCCTGCTGCAGGCGGGGCTGCTGGGTGTCAGAAAGACGAAGCTGGTGGTGAAAGCTTGGCGCTGCATCACGGGGGTGCGCCTGGAGGCAGCGCGGGAGCACAGATCCAGGCCACAGCACCCCTGGCCAGACTGGGACAGGCCAGTCCCAGGCAGGAGGGGAGGAAAGGGCGGCATCCTCTGCAGCGTGGCGGCCGGGCAGTCGCAGGGCCAAGTGTCTACACAGCAGACGAGCCCCGGCTCACAGCCTGCAGCCTGGGGCTCTGAGATCCAGGAGGTAGTGGGCCGGCTGCTGCGGCCTCTCTCCTCAGCTTCTTGATGGTCCTCTCCTCCGGTGTCCTCGCCTGTCACTGTTCTGTGCGGCCCACATCCCAACCTCTGCTTTTAAGGACTCAGTGATGTTGGCAGAGGGCCCGCCCCCATGGGCTTGTCGTCAGAGCTTTAGAAACACTGTCTTTAAATCCACTTGCTTTTGAGGTGTTGGGAGTTAGCGCTCCAACACATGTGGCGTGACAGAAAAACAGGATGAGCGTTTACATTTTTGAACAAAAAATCTATTATGGTAAAAGACACATTGCTGTGAATCCCCCTCGAAAATCTCTCCCCTCGGGTCAAACACACTCATCCCTCATCCTGGCGGTTCTCTGCAGCAGCGCTGGAGTCCCCTTTCTTGAGGGTCTGTCGTTGCGCTGGCCTGGCTGCCTTGATCTCCTGGGCGAGTTCCACGTGTTTCTCTTTTCCAGTCATTTTGACTGCGGGGAGGAGCCACAAGTCACATGGAGCCAGATCCAGTGAGTGAGGCAGATGAGGACGCGCTGTAATGTTTTTATCTGGTAGAAGTTGCCATAAACAGTTGATCAACATGGTGTGATTAAAAAAAAAAAAGGCGCTTCAATCAAAAATTTGACTACAGTGCAAG
The DNA here is from genome assembly GCF_000260255.1 of Octodon degus. Classification (NCBI taxonomy): domain Eukaryota; kingdom Metazoa; phylum Chordata; class Mammalia; order Rodentia; family Octodontidae; genus Octodon; species Octodon degus. The sequence continues at coordinate 4,158,550 of NW_004524699.1, read as the reverse complement.
GCACAGAGCCATTAATCCCCTTAGAATGACCCTTCCTGCTTCCAGCACATTTATCCCATTGTTCTTGGCAGCGTGTCTTTTGCTGCAGTCCATTTTTAAAAACTTCAAACATTTGCTGTATTTTTCATATGGGGTTCACGTTCAGCCCCTAACAGAGCCCGAGGGGCTTCTTTCCACTCATGGAAGATGCTTGAGATCATGGAAATAACCAGCTCTTGCTTTGGCTTCTGTTGCCATGCTGTCTCCAGAGCCCACGTTCCTCGGGTGACAGCCTCTGGCAGTGACAGTGAACGTGTTTGAAGACAGCGGCAGTGACTCCCATGTCCCTTTACCCACCACTCGGGGATTAGAGGCAGGAGATTCCCAGGAGTGAACTGCACTTCCAATGGACTCAAAGCATTGGGTGCCTTCCCAAGCTGTACTTGCTTCCTTCGAGAGTGCTTGGGGCTCTTTAAGGACCCCTGAGGAGGGCCAAGCCATGTTACCCAGGGGCTCGGCCATGAGCACCTCGAGGAGCTCCCAGCCCACAGCTGCCACCTGCCTCTCTGTCTCTCACCTCTGTCCAGCACCCCACACATTGCCAGGCTGAGCTCCTGGAGTGTGCTGCCCTCCTGGTCGCAGAAAGGGCCACAGTGTCAGAAGGCCAGTGTGGCTCCAGCTGAGTAGGAGAGGAGCCAGGGTGGCCCTGTGCACCTCGCCAGGTCTCCAGTAGACGTGGGCTCAAGCAGGTCCAGGGGAGGGTGGCTGGGAGGAGGCTCAGGCTTCATGGGACCCAGTGTGCGCCCCCTGCTGAGCCTCTCCTTCCTCCCCAGCCCCAGCCTCCCCTGCTGGCAGTCAGAACTGCACGTCTTGGTGCCATGTGGGTGACCCTGTCTCCTGGAGAGGGGGCCACAGTCAAGTCCAAGGTCCCTAAGCCCAGTGGACATTGCTTCTAGTCCTGCAGCACCTGTTTGTCCACTTAGCTGGGGAAGTGAGTCACCACACCGATTGCTGGGATCCAGCCCTGAGCGGGAGAGACGCAGCCCTGCCAGGTGGAGGCTCGGGCTCCAGGGCTGACAGGTAGAGAAGAGGACAAATAAAATAATCACCGCTGGTGGCAACACCCATGTGGAAAATACCAGTCCCCAGGCTCTGCCCCAAGATGCTGCCCCGTGGGTTGAGAGGGGTCTCTGCCCTCTGTGGGTCCGTGAAGCCCGCAGGGAGCTGGGATGCTGGGCAGAAGTGGCCACCACCACGGGTGTGAAACAGCCTCCCCCTGCAGACATTATGGGTAATAAGTCTGCCAGCCCCAGACCCCACATCTGAGGACCTGCCTACAGGTCCGCCTGCACAAATAAGGAAGACCAGGTAAGCAGCTCCCATCAGAGCACTGGTTAAAAGCAAAAGATCAGAAAGAACACGGGGCCCCTGCTGTGGGTGGCAGGATAGAGTATGCTCCAGGGTCAGGGAGATGGCTCAGTAGAATAAGCGCTTCCCTGGCAAGCGCAAGGGCCTGAGTTCCATCCCCGGTTCTGGAAAAAAAAAAAAAAAAAGTATGCTCCATGTATACGGTGGAATCCCGTGGAACACTGCGCAGCCACAGCGAAGGATCCCCCAGGAGCTATGATAACGGCCGTGGCCAGATGGCAAGGCGAGGAATCAACCCATGCTTAGAGAGAGAGCCGCCTTTTGTAGAAGGAAGGAGGGGCTGGAGGCTACCTCATGTCCATCGAGATGGCCACGTTCAAAATTAAGCAGCAAAGAAAGCGTGGGCAGGCTCTGGAGAAATCTGTACCCTGGTGCGCACGGGCAGGGCAGAGCCCTGCCTTGGGAATGGAAACCAGCCGCGGGGGAGTCACCATGTGACCCTCAGTCCCACTTGCGGGCACAGACTCCAGAGAACCAAGTAGGGTCCCCCCAGGTGTCTGCAGGGCCACACTCACAGCAGGGACATTCACACGGGGCAGGGTAGCAGACAGAGGGGCGAGCAGAGCGA
>NW_004524699.1:4153255-4154122 GCF_000260255.1 Octodon degus | reverse complement strand
AGCACTGGCCAGCCAGGGAGTTCCCCCAACCTCGGGAGCACCTCCTCCCCCTCTGCGGGCCCCCTCGCCCCAGACTCAGCCACTTGTCATTCCTGGTGTGTGAGCCGCACGTGCCCTCCTCCTGCCTTTGCCCGTGCTGTCCCCTCCTGGAAGCCCTTCTCTACCAACATTTCTGCTATGACCTCTGCAAAAAGAGTTCTGGCTCCATGTGTGCCGCCTTCTACCTTCTAACTCCAGTCAGCCTTAGGTTAGTCCTTGGGTCACCAAGTCGCTCATGGATGAACGTTTTCTTGCTCTTATATTTTAAACGCACCTCTGAGTAAATCATCATGTATTTCCATTTTGCCCTTGATTTCTGAAACCACATTTTTACTCTAGTCATTTCCTGCTGCTTATGAGTCCTATAGAATTCCGTACCTGCTGGGTGTCTGGTGCCTTATGGAGTCTAGCTCTTTGGTACATCTGCAGTGTATATTTTGCACCATTTTGACCAGTTCTTCCAATTTTCTTTTTCCCAGAAACACATTGGTCAGTTTGTATGATAGTTCTGTTCTCTGGCCATGTGCAGGTCAGTGATCCCCAAGAGCTGGACAGGACAGCCAGTGAACACAACAGTTTAACGTGCATTGGGCTGGGGATACAGCTCAGAGGCATAATTGCCTGCGTGGTAAGCGCAAGGTCCCGGGTTCCACCCCCAGTACCACCCCCCCCAATACAGTGGAACATTTATTAATGGTATTAAAAGTGTAACAGGCAAGAAAGGTAGGGAGAGGTACTGTTTTGAACAGAAGGAAAGAATTTATTTTATTTTTTTTTAATTTTATTTATTTGTGTGGGGGGGGCCAGCTCAGCCCACCAGGGGGCGGG
>NW_004524699.1:4150608-4152780 GCF_000260255.1 Octodon degus | reverse complement strand
ACAAGCTTGGCAAAGCACAGGGACCGCGGTTCAATCCCCCAGCACCACATGCCAGCCAGCCCCGCCCCCTGGTGGATTGAGCTGGCCACATACGCACACACACACACACACACACACACACACACACAATAAATAAATGTTTAAAAAAAATGCATTACAGCTGGGGCCAGAGGCACAGCTGTTGGAGGCCAGGCCTCAAGATAAAGATGTAATGACCAGGCCTACATGTCCCCTGAGGGACTAGGTGGTGGTGACACCTGGTCTGATGAAGTCTTCATAGGCATGAGTCACTTGGTGGGTGACCAAGGCCCCTAGACCCCTCTCTTCTTGATACATTCCCCATTCTTCCCGTGCACACCTGCCACGTGACTTGCCAAGTGGCTGTGCTCACAATCTTACTGGTGTATCATAGTCTTGTCCCACATTGATCCTGCCTCGTGATTTTGCCCTATGAAACTTCCTCTTCGAAGCGGGCTCCTTGGCGACCCACTAACTGGCAACTCCTGCGTCTCACAACCTACATCTTTCCCCCACAATAAATTTTTTTTTGTGTGTGTGGAACCGGGGATTGAACTCAGGCCCTTGCCAGGGAAGCACTTATTCCACTGAGCCTTCTCTCCTGCCCCTAAAATGTCTATGTCTTTTTTTTTCAATTTCATTTTTTTCCCCCCCTGGAACCAGGGATTGAACTCAGGCCTTTGCACTTGCCAGGGAAGCACTTATTCTACTGAGCCATCTTCCCAGCCCCCTATTTCCTACTCTTAAGTTCCTTAGAATTCGTTCTTCAATTTTGTCTTTTTGAGACAGGCAGGGTCTCCCTATGCAGTTTAGGCTGGCCTTGAGCTCACTTTGTAGCCCAGGCTGGTCTTGAACTTACAAGGATCCTCCTGCCTCAGCCTCCCAGGTGTTGGGATTACAAGTGTGCAACAGCCACACCCGGCTTTATTCTTCAGTTTTGGGGAACATGAACATGGCATATCTAACATCTAACAAGTTGAGAGTCACATTTCCCCTCTATCATTTGGAGGCTCATTATTATTATCATTTTTATTTATTTACTTTTAAGAAAGGGTCTATTTTTACTTTTTTATTGTATTTTTTGGCAGAAACAGGGATTGAACTCAGGTCCTTGTGCTTGCCAGGGAAGTGCCTATTCTCTGAGCCATCTCCCCGGCCTGAGGCCCATCATTGAAAACAGGCTTTTTGTTGGTTAGTTGTGAGCAACATTTTCACATACCAGACTGTACATAAAGAATAATTTACCTTTCAAGAAGCTTTATCTTGGGGGCCCGCCCCTTAGCTCAGTTCTTTTAAGTGGCTGCTTCCACAAAGCTGTCAGGCTCAGGTTGCTGGGGTTTGAGCCCCACAACTCCAGCCAGCCAAACCTGCCCTGAAGGCATTTGGAGCAAAAAAAAAAAAAAAAAAAAAAGAACAAAAGCTTCATCTCTTCCTCAGTGGAGAGGGGCTGAGGCCCCCGAGGCTCCCGGGCTCTGAGAGGGACTGCCTCCTGGGGCCTGCTAACTTGGAAGCATCCCGCAAGGCAGGGCTGAGGGGCAGTTTTCATCTTACGTGATCTTTTTGGGGGTGGGAGCGATACCATAAATCAAATGCAGGGCCGCACGCTTTCCAGGCAGGTGCTGAGCTAGATACCTGGCTTTTTTTTTTTTTTTTTTTTTTGTATTTAGTACCGGGTCTACAAGATCTCACTACACAGATTGGACTCGTAGTCTTCTTAATTCAGCTTGGTAACTCATGTGTGTTTAGGAATCTGTTCATTTCTTCTGAGTTTTCCATCTTATTAGAGTACAAGTTCTCAAAGTAAGTGTTTTTTTAAGACAAGGTCTCACAGTTTTGTTTTGTTGTTGGCAGAACCGGGGATTGAACTCAGGCCCTTGCGCTTGCCAGGGAAGTGCTTATTCTACTGAGCCATCTCCCTGGCCCCTGGACTCGTAGTGATCCTCCTGTTTTCAGTCTCCCAAGAGCTGAGATTACAGGGGCGCACCACCATGCTGGCTCAATTGCCACCTCAGCACGCCCTGGGGACGGGGCCAGCACAGCAGGCTGGGAATCGGACCTCCAACCCCCAAGTCTGCCTAAGCAGATGCTTTTTTTTTTAATTTTTATTTTATTTTTTTTTCATACTTTATTTATTTTATTTATTTATTTATTTTT
>NW_004524699.1:4147593-4149224 GCF_000260255.1 Octodon degus | reverse complement strand
CAAGGCACAGGCTTGCATCCGAAGTTCCAAACCCAGGCCAGATCTTCAGCGCCAGCCCTGTGATGTTGCTCCTAGCCCGCACGCCCGCCTCCCCTGCCCGGATGACTGTTATCTTCTTAGTAGTTATCCATAGTACAAGATGCAGACAGGATATCCTGTCCAAACCCTGTTAGTACACCTCTTTCTTCTCATTGAGTTAAGCGAAAGTAACTGTATATCTATCCTATTTTGTATATATAAATACAAGATGATCTTTCCTTTGTATCCCCCCCTTTTTTTTTTTAGTCCTGTCAGAGGTGGATATTCTATTGGCATCTAAATACTATAGGTGTTTGGGGGTTTTTTGGGGTTTTTTTTAACTATAGGTGTTTGAATTCAGCTAAACAATCCAACACTGTCTAGCTGTCTATAATATTAGTGGGTTATCCTCAGAAGTTAGTGACTTGAGCCTTTTACAGCTCATTGTATTAATATGGTTTTATGGGGCCGGGGAGATGGCTCAGTGGAATAAGTGCTTCCCTGGCAAGCGCAAGGGCCTGAGTTCAATCCCCAGTTCCGTAAAAAAAAAAAAAAAAAAAAAGGTTTTACTTTATATACCTAATTTTTATACTTTTTTGCTGGATGGTTAAGATCAAGATAAAGCAAGACCTATATACCCAGAAATGTAACTACTGTATCTGATAAGGTCAGTCAAGTACCCTCAGGATTAATCCTGTAGCCCTGTACCGCACTTTGTAGATCCTCTGTCAGTGTCAGCCATGAGGACGAGTCACAGTCACGGTCATTGCTTGACCAATTTGCTGTCTGTGAAAGCCTGAGTGAATGTTTTCTCTCCATGTGACTCTCCCCAGGCACACTGTACATCATCGATCACATTCCTCTGTGGCTCCATAACCTCCTTGATCAGAAAATTTGGGGCACAACTGAGTTACATGATGTTACAGTACCGGTTCTCCTCTGTCCCGAGTCTTCACTGACCTTTAAAGGTCCAAATGTTGGCTGACCTTGCAGCCCTTCTGTCTTAGTTACTTTTTACTCATTGCTGGGACAAATACCTGATACACAAAATGAAGGAAGGAAAGGTTTATTTAGCTCACGGTTACTGGAGGGTTCAGTCCATATTCCGCTGGCTCCAAGGCAAACAACAGCAGTTCACGCGGCAGAAAACAGTGAAGAGCAGAGCAGGAGCAGCAGCTGCAGCGGTCCATCAAGCCTCTCTCTACCTTCTGTGCTGACTGCCAAGGCCGGCGCTCCACAGTGAAGATCGGAGCTCCTCCACAGTGGCACGGCTGCAAAGACTGAAGACTGGGACTTCTCCCCGGAAGCGGGCAGGGCAGCAGGAAACCAGGCAGGGCGGCCTCCTGCCTTTCTCAATTCCAACGCCCTGCCCGCCTGCAGGGATAGGTCCCCACACTGAGAACTGCGGGAACTGATTCAGCCAAGTTGACACAATGTATCAACTAACACACCTTCCTTTTCTCCAATTTTGATTTGCTAACTTAGGTTGTTAACCCTCCAGAAGAAAAGCTTATTATTACCCTGCAATATATGCAATTCGGTTTACCCTATCTGTGTAAATATCAAACATCAGGGCCAGGGAAATATGTAAATGCTTATTTTTACTTTTTTAA
>NW_004524699.1:4144858-4146402 GCF_000260255.1 Octodon degus | reverse complement strand
GAGCCAGACCTAAAGATCAAACAAATGCTGACCTCCCTGAGGACTGGCATCCAGGATTGCTCATTAGTCGGGAAGAATCACTGACTGAAGGCCACCAGATAAGGTCCTGGTTTACCTTCACGCCCTCTTGCTACGTGACTCACTACCCCATTTGGTCCTGGGCCTAATCAATTTTACCTGAGCAATGGTGCTTGTAACCTTATTGGTTGACCATAGTTTTGTCCCACCCCACACCCGCCTAAGCGAGACCCCTTCATCTCTACCTTATCCCCGCATGGTTTTACACTATAAAAGTCCCTGGAAGAGACAGCTTCCAGGGGGAACTACCCGCTCGGGCCCCCCTTTTGTCCCTCTCTCGTACAGGAGCTTTCTTTCCCTCGGTAAATATATTCTGCTTATAACCTCCGTTTGTTCCTAAAATTCATTCTTCGGTTTTAGAGATCATAAACTCATCCAGGTCAGGTCGGGAGATCATTTTTCCCTATGTCATTTGGAGGTTCCCTATGTCATTTGGAGGTCACCCACTGAGATCAGTTTTTCTTCCTGGATCACTAGGGCTTGCCAGAGAGCTCAATGTACTAAAGCACCTGCTTAGGCAGACGCACTGGCCAGGGTTCGATCCCTGGTGTGCCTGCCCCACCCCCGGGGAATGCTGAGATGGCGATTGAGACTGGGTGTGGTGGGGCGCACCTGAAATCCCAGTGCCTGGGAGGCTGAAAACAGGAGGATCACTGAGTCCGATCTACATAGTGAGACCCTGTAGATGTACTAAATAAAAAAAAAAGCAAACAGCAAGATCTCATTACCTGTACTATCTTGACTAGTCTCAATGCTGGGATGGTCTCTTTTGGGTTTGTTCTAAAATAAACCTGACCTGCTGCACTCATACCTTCGCTTCTTTTCCTTCTTTTTCCTAACACTGAAACTTCTCATATGTTAGCTTTCCTGTTGCTGGAAAAGATGACCTGATGTCCACACTGTAAAGGAGAAGTTTAGTTAGTCACAGTTTCGGAGGGCTCAGTCCGTAGCTGACCGGCCCCAGAGCAGAAGCATCACGGCAGAGGGGGCTGGTAGAGCTGTGTCAGGGCAGGGCAGCCAGAAGTGGAGCAGGGGACAGCACTGGCGAGAACAAGGCCAGATCCCAGGCCTCACCTCCGTGACCCGACTAGATAGGCCCGGAAACATGCTTTATCCATGCCCAGTGAGCTCCAAGGTGAATCAAGTGAACACCTAACCTTGACTGTCCCGGGGAGAGATTCTTCCTAATTCATCCTATAAGGCCAGTGCACCCTGATACCAAAACAGTAAAAAAGGGCCTCAGAAGAAAATAAAACTGTAAACTAGTATCCCTTGTGAATATACATGTTAAAATCCTTAGAAAAATCCTAGCAAGCCGTGTCTAGCAGCACTTTTAAAAAGAACATAATGAACACATGTTTATCTTGGGAGTACAAGTGTTTCACACACAGAAATTAATTGATGCAATATGCCACATCAGCGAAAGTGGGTTGGATTTTTGTCAAGTATCTTTTTTATTTATTTTT
>NW_004524699.1:4143046-4143759 GCF_000260255.1 Octodon degus | reverse complement strand
TGCTGGGGGATTGAACCGTGGTCCTTGTGCTTTGTTTAGCTTAGCTTGTTCTAAGTAGGTGCTTTAGACCACTGAGCCATCTCACCAGCCCCATATAATTTATAACTCTTTATACTAATGTTTTCTGTGTAGGAGACAGCATTCTCAGAGTGGCACATGCTAGCAAGCCTGTCGCTCGGGAGCCTGATGCAGGAGGCTTACCTTGAGTTCATGGCCAGCCTGGGATACACCAAGACCCTGTCTCCAAAAGGCTTAAGCTATGTTTTCTTTGCATGCTGGGGTTCAAGTTCAGCACCCTAGGTAAGTGCTCTGCCCCTGAGTTACACACCCAACCCAAGTCTGTGGAAATCTAATATAATTTTCTTAAATTTTGTTTTGTTTCTGATCTGGGAATCAAACTCGGGACCTCATGCTTGTCAGCTAAGTGCTTATGCTGCTGAGCTATCTCCCCATCCCTCTAGTATAATTATTATTTTTTTATTTTAGGGAAAGTTCTACAGGGTGTTCAGGGTCTCACTACTAGATCGGACTCGTAGTGATCTGCCTGTTTACAGCGTCCCAAGAGCTGGGATTACAAGCGTGCCCCACTACACCCAGTCTCAATCGCGGTCTCAGCACACCCCGGGGGCGGGGCCGGCACAGCAGGCCCAGGGATCAGAACTCCAGCCCCTGCACCTGCTTGCAGGTGCTTTAATCCACTGAGCTATTTGGCT
>NW_004524699.1:4141195-4142166 GCF_000260255.1 Octodon degus | reverse complement strand
TAACTTTTAAAAAGTCGAATTTGGATTATTTCTTCACATATTTGTCCCGATTTTGTCCTTCTCCGTAGGGCATCCATTATTCATGCTGATACCACTGTAGGGCCAAATGCCAAACTCCGGGCTCTGAACCTGTTGCTCATTAAGCACGATCTGTGTTTGCTTCTGAGGCAGTCAGGAACTTAAAAGTGGTTTTGCTCAATCTGTAACTCTTCACTTGGCTTTACAGATGCCAGGTAGGTCACGAAAATCAAGGTAAAATTGATTTTCTTTCTAAACTTGATTTTTGTTTTGTATCCTTTTTTACCTTAAAACTTTGGATATAGATATATTAATCATTTGGAAGGTCTTTTGGGTTTTTTTTGGCTGGCTCAGGCTGCCTTAAGGGTGGGTCTGGTAAGGCTGGGGATTGAACTGCAGTATACTGTGCCTGACTGCGTTTTGCATGAGCAGGTGCTTAAACAACTGAGCTAACTGGCAGGCCCTCTGTTAATCACTTAGGAAAAGTTCTGAAAACAAAGTTTACTAGTCCTAAATTTATGTTGCAATCCCTTTATTTTTTATAATTTATAACTCTTTATATTAACATTTTCCGTTTAGGAGAAATCATTCTCATAATTTCCTTTGGTTCTGTTTAGATGGTTTCCTTTATTTTTTATTTTATTTTATTTTTTTGGCGGAACTGGGGATTGAACTCAGATCCTTGCATTTGCCAGTCAAGCGCTTATCCTGCTGAGCCATCTCCCTGGCCCCAAGATGGTTTCCTTTAGCTCACTGAGTGTATCTTGGATGTTTGATTTAAAATCTTTGTCTAGGGGCTGGTGAGATGGCTCAGTGGTCTAAAGCACCTACTTAGAACAAGCTTAGCAAACACAAGCACCGCGGTTCAATCCCCCAGCACCACATGCCAGCCCGCCCCGCCCCCTGGTGGGCTGAGCTGGCCACACACACACACACACACACACACACACACA
>NW_004524699.1:4139169-4140793 GCF_000260255.1 Octodon degus | reverse complement strand
GCTGTTCTTTCTTTTTTCTTCGCATGCTTTGTACTATTTGTTGAAAACTGAATCTTTGTGACATCATGACAACTCTGGAAATAAGATGTTTTTCTATCCCAGGGTTTGTTGTAGTTATTATTTATTCAGTGACTTTTGGGACACAATTTTTAAAACCTGTGTCCTTTTTCATGCACACCCAGTACAGACTTCGCTCCATTAGCTTAGAGACAGCCAGTGATGATGCCGAGATGTCCTTAAATGTGTGGCTCCACAGGCAAATAGAGCAACACCTCCACGCTTTGCAGCTGGGCTCTGGGTGCTCTGCTCGGATGCCACCAGTGCTCATCCAGGCAGCTTGCAACTCCTCTTTGGCCTCTTCTTGCCGAGCCTGCATCAACCAAAGGAGCAATGTTGGGCCTTCTCAGGTCCCTTAGAGCAGAGCTCCAGCCCTGGGCGTGCAATGTCCTCCCAGCTTCGCAGGAATGTGCCTGAGCTTTTCAAACTCTCCAGAGCCCATTGGTATGTAGGCTGGTACAAGGAGAGCTCAGGATACAGCAGTAAGAACTTTACCAAGATCTGCCTAAAGACAAGAGTTTATTCAGATTAGGATCCTAAGTGCTGGGGGACAGTGAGTGAGTTATAAGAGTTGGATTATAACACCAGGTGAAGGGCGAGGTCTTCATACGAGTACATTACTTTGCCTTCCTTGGGACAACATGGCCAACGCCTACAACTTAAAAGCGACAGGTTTGTATTCACTCATGTTTGGGCAGGGTTGGCCCACAGTTCCTGGGCTTCCAGGTACAAACGGTGAGGTACAGGAGCACTGCTCCCTGCATGGCAGCCAGACGCACGGCACAGGAGAGGAGCCAAGGACGAGACTCGTGTCGCTCCAGGCCCCCCAGTAGCCATCTCCAAAAAAGCTGCTCCTCAGAATGTGCGAGTCCAGGGGAACATTTGAGATCCAAGCCGTTCCACATGATGGAAGGACATGAGGCAGTGCCTGGTCCCAGTGTGAGCCTCCCGGGGTGCTTCCTCTGCGAGGCCTGGCTCCACCACGAGTTGGGAGCATCAGGGCAGCTGCCCTTGGCCTGTCTTGTGTTGGAGGTCAAGAACGGCACACGTGGGGGCAGGTGCATGAGTCAGGAGTAGTTGCTGGAAATACTGGTCTTGTTCTTCTGTTTTAATTTTTTATTCATTTTAATGAGAAGAAAATATCAATCAGTTTCAAAACATTAGTAGGACAATTACAATAACTAATACATTGCATATTGTTGTCTTCATAGTAGTTATTCGGAGGACAAGATGCAGACATATCCTGTCTAAACACTAGTAGTACAAATTTTTCTTCTCATTGAACTGAGAAAGTAGCTGTATATCTATCCTATTATCTATCTATCTATCTATCTATCTATCTATCTATCATCTATCTTTCTTCTTTTCCCACTCCATGGTCCTTCAGAGCTCCAAGCTCCGTCCCGCGCCTTCCATATGCTTCCATCGTTTGCTTCGGTAGCTCGTCAGGTCCCCAGCAGCCAGCATGGTGCAGCAGATCGAAAGCAAAGAGGCCTTTCAGGAAGCCCTGGCTGCTGCAGAAGACAAACCTGTAGTAGCTGATTTCTCAGCCACGTGGTGTGGGCTT
>NW_004524699.1:4130842-4138839 GCF_000260255.1 Octodon degus | reverse complement strand
GTCCTTACAGAATATGAAGGAAGAATAATTATATAAAAGTAGAAATAAGTATTTACATATTTTTACAAAGAAATTTAGAAACCTAATCATATACAGAATTGTAAGTCCTTATATTAGGGAGACAATATGATATTTACAGATGTGGGTCTGGTTTATTTCACTAATAAGTATATCTTCAAGGGGCATCCACTTAAATATGAGGGCTTCAAGTTTATCATTCTCTACCTTTTTTTAAAAAAAAAAAAACACCAAACAACAAAACGGTCCTTCATTTATATCCTCCCCCTTTCTGTTTTGTCAGAGATGGGTGTTTCCCGACTAGGTTGGGAGAACCAGGTGTGCGTCATTTGGCTACCAACTTGCACCTGTGAGGGAGTGCAGTCACCAGTCTCTTTTTTTTAGATTTTTTTTTTAATTTTATTTGTGTGTGTGTGTGTGTGTGTGTGTGTGTGTGTGTGTGTGTGTGTGTGTGTGTGGCCAGCTCAGCCCACCAGGGGGCGGAGCCGACTGGCATGTGGTGCTGGGGGATTGAACCGCGGTCCCTGTGCTTTAGCTAAGCTTGTTCTAAGTAGGTGCTTTAGACCTCTGAGCCATCTCACCAGCCCAGTCACCAGTCTCTTAAATCAACTGCATCTAAGTCAGCTTCCCGGCAAGACGGTGCGCAGGTCTTACGGCTTACATCTATGTGTCCCTCAGGTGCCTTATGTGCTGGTAGGTGGAGCTTTGGAAGGTGATTTGGCTGTGGGGTCTTATAACTGCCTGGGAGTTAGGCGGGAGGTCTGGCTGGAAGAGGCGGGGCACTGTGGGTGACACCTGGCACCTTCGCGGCTCCTTCCTTGATCTGTTTCCTATCTGCCGGCCCACAAGCTGCTCTCCTTTCACTGGACCCCTCAGCCGTGCTGTCCTGCCTTGGAGCCAGGGCTCTGGATTAAAATGTGAGCTAAAAAACTCTCTCCCTTCAATTGTGTGTTATTTTGTCCCAGTAAAGAGGGAAGTAACTGAGCTATTAGGGACAATGATGTGGCCATCTTCTGATCACAGAGCTCATCTGAGGGGAGACCATCACCTCACATCTCTACCAGCTGGCTTCCGTCATGCAGTAAACCCCCAGGCTCCAGTGCCTGCCTTGGGTAATCGCTGACTCTGTGCCCCTTCCTGTACTAGGGGTACTGGCGGAGAGGGGATCATTCCAGGCCCTGGGGCCTGTTCTGGTTCCGGGAAGGTGGGCTGCTGAACGGACTACAACTGGCTGGGGAATTGTTCGAGAGATCACATGAAATCATGCCACTAGAATGTGCTTAAGAGCTGTTATTTTTGGTGTCTCAAATTGCTTATACAGATAGGGACCCTAAAGCGCCACCATTTCCCTCTTTCCTAAGGATGGCCCTGGCCATAACTCTTAACAGCATTCATAAGGATGCTAAGTATCTGGTCTGTCCGCCTGGCTTTTCGCCCTTCCTCCCTTTCTCCTTCCCTCCCTTTCACCCATCAGACCCAGAGATCTTGCCAGGTGCTGTGGATGTCGTAGGAAGTCAGCCTCTGCCTTGTTTTCTCAGGCAATGAAAAAAAAAAAAAAGTTAAAGGCTATAACCATAAAAGCAAGCAGAGAGTAATGTAAAGTCATCGGGCTCTAGTCCATATGCAGGGAAGTCAGAAAACCTTACTCTGGGCGGCGGGGAGATGGCTCACTAGAATAAGCGCTTTCCTGACAAGTGTAAGGGCCTGAGTTCAATCTCCGGTTCCACCAAAAAAAAAAAAAAGAAAGAAAACAAAACCTTACTCTGTAAGCAAACTACATCTGAATGGAAACTCAAATAAGTCAGCCCTGCAAAACTGTGCACCATTTTGGCCCAGAAACAGCCCCGCAAAGGCCTGTGGGTGCTTCCTGCTAGCCACTCATCCGCTCACTCATGTACTCAAGCAGCAGAACCTTGGTGCACGGAGCATCTGGGTCAGGCTTGCAAAGATCAGCAGCTGCCGCTGCCGGCGCAAGCACTCTGCGGTCCCCAGACACGGAGTGTGACTATTCCTGTACTCCAGTGGGAAGCCACTTCAAGGGCCTTGGCGGGGTGGCCATTTGACAGAGCCTGCAGATTCAGGCAGCACGGATCGGGGAAGGGCTGGCTGTAGAAACACAGAGCCCAGGGGAGCGTGGGCAAGGGTGTCTGAGCTCGGGGCAGCAGCAGTGGAGGTGGCAGATTCCTGATGGGCAGTGGAGGTGCAATGGATCGGGGGCTGACTGTATCACACCGGGGAGAGGGGGAGACAGGAGTGACTTCGAGATTGCAAACTCAAAGACATCACTGGCAGAGAAGAGGCAACCTAGGTGTGGACAAGGGACTCTGACAGGCTTGGGGCAATCAGGAAACCGGAGGCCAGCGCTATCCTTAAGCTTTTTGAGAGTTCAGATTCCTTGGGGCAATTGCAAGCCATCATTCCGGCAGCTGGAGTTCTAGATTAGTGGCATATATCTGTAATCCCAGGACTTGGGAGGCTCAGGCAGGCTGGTTGCTGCAGGTTTGAGGCCAGCCTGGGCCACTTACAGAGCAAGACTGTCTCAAATAAGCCAGACAGCCTGGAAGACTTCTAGTTTATGAATGCAGAGAAAAAACCACTGCTGATATTTTGGGTTCATTTACACATTTTAATGCTTCTGTAATAAATTTCCTTTTTTCTTTTACAAAACTGAGAAAATATATATTTCTAAATACTTCAGTTGAAATATTATCTTTTCATGTTAGTCAGCTCTTTATTGACACAACTACATGGCCGAGACAACTTAGCGGAACAAAGATCTCGGCTCACACTCAGGCGTCAGCCCGCGGTCGTGGCCCACGGTGGCCGGTGGCACTTCCCTGTGGAAGCCAGGATGCGGAGCGAGGGCCTGAGAAGCCACACCCTCCGCGGGCACACCTCAGCGAGGGCACCAACTCTGCCCCACCCCAGTAACTCACCCGTAAGAACTCATCACCGGGCGGCCGATGAGATCGCAGCCCTCACAGCTCAGCCCTCAGCCCAGTCACCTAATCACTCATCTCAACAGTCAGGAGTAGCCTTTACATGTCAACCAAGCCATCATAACTACTGTATTAATGTTCAAAACTATCATTACACATTTCTTATAAAAGGACATTTTCTCAGTACTATAAACATCCCACTTATATGTACGTTACCATTCCTTTACAGCAAATTCCTAGCATCTAGCATGTGCACTGTCAGGCTCTGATGTACCGTCACGCACGTCCTCTGAAGGGACATCAGAGTTCCTTTAGCACAGAGACAGCCACCTGAGGGGCAGGAGCTCTACAGGAGAAACGCTCAGTAAGAAGACAGTATTTACTGAACGTCTACTGTCTGTGGGACACTGTGACAGGCACTCGGGACAGAGGTGAGCGAGCCTCGGACAGTCATGGCCTAATTCACCCTTAGTCCTGTACACGAACGTCCTAATATCACAGCAGGGCTAAGTGGCATCAGAGGGCAGCCAGGTGACAGTGGAGCTGCATCTTGGTACTCATGGTGGTGATGTCGCTGTCTGCGAAGTTTCTCTGTGCTCTCCAACGTGCGTGGCTCAGGAGCCTGGGACCTTATTTCCCACAGTCCCTTGCTGCAGGACTCCACCAGGGGTGGTGTGTGCGAAGTCCTGGAGACTAGAAGGCAGCTGTTGTTGAGCCCCTGGGGACACAGGTGCCCACGCTGGCAGTGGCAGTGAAAGGACACAGGTGGGCAGGGTGCAAGGGCAGCGGCAGCAGCAGCAGAGGACGGGCTGGACTTGCAGAGCCGCCGAAAGGCACACGGTGCTGGCGCGGCTCCCCCCGTGGTGACCTTCCCCTGCAGGCTCCTTTGTCCCACTGCAATTCATACCACAGGCTGGCATAAAGCTTTCCTTTGGGGGGCATCACGTCTCAGATACTGTGCTGCAGTTCTGGAAAGCTGACACACACATATAAATACCATGCCACCGAGAGGACCGGAAACGGTAACCTGGCCTTAACTCTGTTCTTCTACGTCTTCTTCCTCACTGTCATCGTCACAATAAAAGATGTCTCTGAACAGGAACACCTGCTTGGGTGCTGCAGGTGTTGGGATTTTGGTGCCACTTTTTTTCATCTTCTTTTGTAACTTTTCTTTAAACAAAGGTAGACTAGTTTCATAAAGGTAGTCGATGATCTCTACAGAACAGAAATTTAAATCTGAAATTATTTGCAGTCTCATCCATGTGAACGCATACAGGATCCTGATAACACCATGTGCAAGACCTAACGCTCTGCTTACATCCTTCTTTGTTTAGGTACTTAGTGCAGGGTCCACAGGGTCTCACTACACAGATCACACTTGCAGTGAACTTTCCTGTTTTTCAGCCTCCTAGGTGCTGGGATTAAAGGCGCGCACCACCGTGCCCAGTCTCAATGTCAGGCTAAGTGTGCCCCAGGGGTGGGGCCAGCACGGCACGCTGGAGCTCCTGGCCGATGCACGCTGCCTAAGTAGGCGTTTTAACTTGCTGAGCTATCTGGCTGGCCCCTCCTTTTTTTTTTTTCTTTTTGTCTCAGCCTCCAAATGCTGGGATTACAGGTGTGTGCTATCACGCCCAGCTGGTTTGCTTATATTCTTATCCAATCTTCAAAAACATATCCTACAAATAGGCACTATTTTTAGCCCAGCTTTCCAACAAGTGAGGCACAAAGGCATTAAGAGGTGTGCCCTCGGCCATGGAGTTGGCCAGCGTGCACACTGAGGCAGTCGTGTCTGCTACAGGCAAGGAGTGCCTCATCACACACTTTGTACGGCAATACTGCTTAGGCAGACCTCGAGAGACTTGCAGTGAGCTTTGTTTTTGAGACAAGGTCGTGCTATATGGCTCAGGTTGGCCTTGAACTCACTATGGAACCCACATTGGCTTTAAACTTGTAGTGATCCTCCTGCCTCTGCCTCCCAAGGGCTGGGACTGCAGATGTGCACCACCATGCTCGGCACTCTGGGCTTGTTAAAGTGCAACTCGGACCCTGGGCTTTGCCTGGAGACTAGGGTTTGGTAGGTTTGGGATGAGACTCAGGACTAGATTTCTAAAAGCTTTCCATAATGCTCCAAGGGCCCGAGTGTAGGACTTACGCACATACAAAGCACCCACAAACGGACAGAA
Source organism: Octodon degus (assembly GCF_000260255.1). Classification (NCBI taxonomy): domain Eukaryota; kingdom Metazoa; phylum Chordata; class Mammalia; order Rodentia; family Octodontidae; genus Octodon; species Octodon degus. The sequence continues at coordinate 4,133,699 of NW_004524699.1, read as the reverse complement.
GAACTGGGCCGCTGACACATCTTACAACAGTGCGCTTGGCATACTGTGCGCACAGCAGCGGCTGACTGAGGGGTCACTGAGTGCCCAGCACTGAGATGACATCTTCCACTCTGTTACCTCAGTTAGGCCTTTGGAAAAGCCTACCAGGCAGGGACTGGAATTTGCCATTCTGAGTAATTAAGCTCAGATTCTAGAAAGTCATAGCTGACGTGCCTCGGACAACCAGCACGTGGCACTGAGCCCTGTGTTCTCAACTACACAACTATTTACAATACCCACCTGGGAAAGTCTTTTTCTGCCAAAAGGGAACGCAGGCAGCTTTCAACTTATAAAATTTAGTTTGAACGTAAGATGGAGGTACATCACTTAGAAAGAAAAAGGTACAAAAAAAAGCGTCAGTAAAAGTTCATCGCTCTGTGATCCTCATAACTCATCCTTACAACTTGTCCTCTCTCACTACTCGCGCAGTAAGTGCATGTTAAGGTGAGGTCCGACGGCATATTTAGCTTCCATGTCCTGGGTGGGAAGTCATCACATCCATAGATGTGATAAAAATAAAATACAAGATACCGAAGACAAACTACTGCTTATATGGTTTAAAAACACACAAAGACAAGTTAGAGATGCAGCCCAGACACACGTGCGACGAGCGTTTAGTACGCAGGAAGACTTGGGCTGAATCCCCACCACCAAAACCAATACATTAAAAATACCGAAGAAAATCAGCAGTACATGGTGAGTTCTGTTTAAACACAAATGACTTAAGTTACTAGTCACAGAGACAAAGCTCAGGGCAGCTATACCTGCTGCTGTGTGCCCCGCGAACAGCTCTGCCCCCAAGTCGTCATGAGCAGTCCCAACTGCTGTGGTCTGGAGGGAGCGGCTCCCTCCCCAACTAAACGTTAGGAACAGGCGTGCAGAGCTGGCTACCCTCGTACACACACCTGACGCTCACAGCTCAAAGGCAGATGTTCATGGATTTTGCGAACCAAGAAAAAAAAACGCCTCTGATGTTTATTTTTCTTTTTCTTTATTGTAAATTATCTTTACTTTTATAGTTACCTTAAACACATGAACTACTCCCATGATTTGTTTGCAACCCAAATGTTTGTGAAGGACTATGCATTGTGATGTTTAAGAATATTTTCAAATTAATAATCGGAGTATCAGAAACAAGCAAATCGGTTTTTTTTTTTTTTTTTTTGAGATTGTCTCCTTACGTAGTTCAGGATGGCTTGAATTCACTATGTAGCCCAGGCCAGCCTTGGACTTGCAACGGTCCTCAGCCTCAACATCCTGTTGGGATGACTGGTGCGCACTACCACATTTGGCTGGTCAATCAAGTCTATTTTTTTAAAGTAAAAAATTACTAATTTACCTGTAAACTTTTTTCTGAATAAAAACTTGACTTTTCCTCTCAAGAATTAACTGGTGTAGTTGTTATAACGATCAGTGGGGTGGGGGGCAGGGAGATGGCTCAGTGGAATAAGCGCTTCCCTGACAAGCGCAAGGGCCTGAGTTCAATCCCCGGTTGGGGGGGGGGGGATCAGTGGGGATAATCTGCTCCGCTGTGTAGTTAAAGATGACCAGACTCTCCTAACCCCATCAGAGCGCCCGCTGATGACACACTGTGCGCCAGCCCCAGACCAGCGCCTCGCATGCCTGTCTCCTGCAGTCCTTGCAATGTCCGCAAACAGAACGTGCAGCCGAGGACACCAAGGCTGGGAGGCACTGGGGGAGTCCTGGGGCGGGGCTGCTCTGCCCGACTCAGCGAGCGCTCCACCGGCAGGGCCTAGGTTGTGGGAAAGCACTGCAACTGAGCTGAACTTCCACAGCTCCGCAGGCGACGAGCTCGCTGCTGGGGTGCGGCTCTTAAATCCCGCCCGAGCAACTCACAAAGGACACTTTAAGGCGGAAGAGAATAGACATCCAGCTGCACCCCTGCCGGTTTCAGGTTGCTGTCCAAAGTGGGAGCACACTGCGCTTCACACCGTACCTGACTGGATGCTGTGGTCTCTACGGCACAGCTCTGCAGCAATTTCTATGCTGTAGCTACAATAAGCAGACTCGATATTTATTTATTTATTTATTTATTTGGTGGTGGTACTGGGGATTGAACCCAGGGCCTCATGTTAGACCACAGAGCTATGTCCCAGAGCCCCAGTTTTAAATATCTCAAAAATCATTAGAGGGGGGCCGGGGAGATGGCTCAGTGGAATAAACACTTCTCTGGTAAGCATAAGGGCCTGAGTTCAATCCCCGGTTCCGCAAAAAAAAAAAAAAAAAAAAAAAAAAAAAAATCATTAGAGGGGCTGGCCAGATAGCTCAGTGGACTGAAGCAACTGCTTCGGCAGTGTGCAGTGGCCAGGGTTCAATCCCCAGCCAGCTGTGCTTGCCCCAGTCCCCCCAGGGTACACTGAGACAGTGATTAAGACTGGGGGTGGTGGTGTGCACCTGTAATCCCAGCACTTAGGAGGCTGAAAACAGGAGACTCACTATGAGTCCAACCTACATAGTGAGATCCTGTACATCCTGTCCTAAATTCATGAAGGAAAAAAAAAAAGTCATTATAAACTCATTCAATAATAAAAACAAAAAAAATCACGTGATCCAATGCAATGTCACAAGGTATACAAAAACCTAGTGGACAGCCAGCCAAATAGCTCAGTGCATTAAAGTGTCTGCAAACAGGTGCAGGGGCATGCCGCACTGAGATGGTAACTGAGACAGGGCGTGGTGGCGTGCGTCTGTAATCCCAGCACTTGGGGGGCTGTAAACAGCAGAATCACTAAGAGTCTGATCTAGTAGTGAGGCCCTGAACACCCTGTGGACCCTTCCCTAAAAATACAAAAAAAAA
>NW_004524699.1:4127421-4130642 GCF_000260255.1 Octodon degus | reverse complement strand
TGGTCCCTGTGCTTTGCTAAGCTTGTTCTAAGTAGGTGCTTTAGACCACTGAGCCATCTCACCAGCCCCAATGTGTATTATCTTTTTTTTTTTTTTGGCAGAACCGGGGATTAAACTCTGGCCCTTGCACTTGCCAGGGAAGCGCTTATTCCACTAAGCCATCTCCCGGGCCCCAGAAATGCCAAATAGTTAACAAGTGGCTCGATACTGCCAAGAGAGGGCTGTGTCACAGAAGCATACCTCAGGTGGGAATTGGGGTACACAGCGGGGTCACCTGTGCCCCACAGCGTATTGTGCTCTGCATTATAGTGCACTGGTTTTCCTGTAAACATGACCAATTCGAACTGTCACCCATCCACACTGCCATAAACAGCAGCATGAACTGCATCCTGTCTTTAAGATTTCCTAGGTGGTCAGCTATTAAAAATCATCTCTATTGTTTAGTTAGTGTAATAGTACACAAATGCTCTTACCCAATGGCGCTAGCAAGATCTTCCCAATCTATTTCGTTAGCATCTTCCACATTTATTGCATATAACCTATGAGAAAAAAAAGGAATAATTTCAAGCAAAAAGCAACCTGCTGGGTCTCTTCTTGGACTCCCCGAGTATTAAGAGCTGGGAGGGACTGGCACCCTCACCACGCATGTGCAGTGTGCCCAGAGCCAGCCCAAGGTCACTGCAGGCAGTGGGTATGGAGATGGGTGACAGGAAAGCCACTTCTGCACCTTACACAGACACAGAGCAAGAGGGCAGCCAGACTCAGCACCGCCTACTTACTGTATAGATGCTGTTAAGAACTACAGTAGGGCTGGGGAGTTGGCTCAGTGGAATAAGTGCTTCTCTGGCAAGCGCAAGGGCATGAGTTCAATGCCCAGTTCCACAAAAAAAAAAAAGAACTACAGTAACCCTCAATGCCTGCCACTGGACAAGGTCAAGGGTTAGTCCCGTTCTATAGAAAGAAACAGACTACCTGCTCACTGGTTCAAGATCTCCAGACACTTGGCTCCAGGACAAGCCCTCCCCGGATCTGCCAGTCTATTTGGCCTCTCCGGCAGGGTGGACTGTGTACAGGTAAAACTGGTCAGACTGAGAGAATGGGGCAGGCACACGGCCAACCAGAAGCAGGGCCAAACACAGGCTGGCTGGTATCGGAAGTGTCTCTGACCTCTGCTGTTACTCAGGCAGCATGAGTCGGGCCGCATTTCCCTCTCCCGCGGAATGAACACTGCACAGAGGAGCTCGAGGGCAGAATCAAAGCCCTCGTGATGACACTGTTGACTCGTGCTGCTGAGCCAGGGCTCTGTCCCCATGATCAGCCTGCATTTTCCAATGGACAGAAGTAACGTGTCCACAGGAAAAGCTCCACAGGGTGCAGCAACTGCACCTGCTGCGTAGACAGCAAGGCTCCGTGCGCACTGATTCATTTCTCCTCCCAATGACACCAGGAGGTAGCTAACTGCTTGTCACCATTATCCTCACAAAAGATAAACATGTGGGTGCTTGGAAAGGGAGGCCACATGTCAACAGCATTATCAGCAGAGGGTCCTGGCTCCAACCCTGGGGGACGTCACCGCAGCCTCTGCTGTGCTAGCAACTCCTCTTTGGCACTGCTTTCCATTTCCATACCTCTCAATCAGGTTGATTTTGGCCTGCAGAGCGCTGACGCCGCGGTACACACAGCCACCGCTAGTCATTCTCTTGGTTAGGATTTCTGTCCTAGGACACAGGAAGGACAAACACACTTTACCTTTGGGGTAGTGTTTGTTAGACCTCCTGAATTTTTCTCACCTAAACTGCCCTCATTCAGACACAACGTCTCACCTTTCCAACTCATTTACCAGCATCAAGAACCTAGTACTTGAGGGAAAAAAGGAGGAAGGAATAAATGAAATGACGGAAAGCTAATGGACATTATCAGTCCGTGCCAGGGCGGTGGTGGCGCAAGCCTGCCATCGCAGCACTCAGGAGGCTGAAGCAAGAGCACCACTGTGGGGTCGAGGCCAGCCTGGACTGCAGAGTGAGACCCCGTCTCAAAAAAAAGATATGAGTTCTATATGTCTGTTATTTATAAAGACAAATGGATGGCCATGGCTCTTTTTACCATTACAAGCTTTTGGAATACCACGGAGAACAAGTTTAGTAACATGGCAAAGTATCCGATGACTCCTCTGACACCTAAAACTTTTTTTTTTTTTTTTTGGGCGGAACCAGGGATTGAACTCAGGCCCTTGCGCTTTCCAGGGAAGCGCTTATTCCCCTGAGCCATCTCCCTGGCCCCAACATTTAAAACTAATGCCTAAGGTGAAGATCTGCTTGCAGGTCCCAGTAAGCACCGGCCCTGTTAGAACAAAGCAAGCCTGTTTTCCAGAGCTGGATGCCCGCCTGCCAAGGCTCCCCCACAGCCCTTGCAGCCCAACATGCAGAGCTAGCAAAGGCCCCGATTATCCCACAGTGTGCCGCCCACAAGTGTAACCTGTCTTGGAGTTTCTCTCCCTGGGCCGCCCCCAAGTGTTATCTGTCTTGGAGTTTCTCTCCCTGGGCACAGTCACTAACACACTGGGCTGGGGATGTAGCTCAGTGGAAGGGCCCTTGCCTAACAAGCGTGAAGGCTTTGAGTGTAGTCCCTGCAAAGACAAAACAAAACGTAAAAACAATGAAAATATAATAAAGCCCAAGTACTTTAAATAAAACTGAGAAATATGTAACTGATATAATCTAGAAGTCTAATTTTTTTTTTTTTTTTAATGTATTTAGTACAGGGTCTCGCTGTATAGCTCAGACTCGTAGTGATATCAGCAGTCTAATTCTTTTTTTTTTTTTTTTTGCAGTACGGAAGATTGAGCTCAGGACCCTGTGCTTGCCAGGCAATAATTCTTAACATAAAATAAGCCTCTCCTCTCGGTCTCTTAGTTGCTAATCACGGGTCACTAAGCCCCTTCATGTGTGGGACATGGGCTGAGCGTGTGCAAAGCCACAGAGCCGGGCTGTGGGGGGACACCCAGGCAGCGCCCCTCCAGGCTCGGGGGGCTCCATCAGGCCAGGCTGCGCTGCAGCCAGCCCCAGACCGGAACTGCTTCTGTGCGGGGGCTGCAGCTTCGTGAGGCCCGCGTGCTCCTCTTCACTCCAGCACCGGCTCGCTGCAGATGCACAGAAAGCTGCCATGTGGAACGGACAACAACAAAGGCAGAGCTACGCCAACCACTAAGCTCAAGGCTTCTC
>NW_004524699.1:4121844-4126716 GCF_000260255.1 Octodon degus | reverse complement strand
GGCGGTGCGTGAGCTCTGTGCGACGCTCACGCGGCGTCTCGGCCATCCCAGCGCTCCGCCCACTCCGCAACGCCAGAGGCAGATGGAATGCACTGAAATTTATCAAAGAAGCTTTAAACTTACCACTTACTTTTGCACTGCATCCAGTTTCTGGTCTCCACCTTGGCTTCCACTTCTACCCACGATATGCCCTTGTAGAGTTTTTCCCGAACAATTGACAGGCGACTGTCGGGATGTTCTTGGAGCTCAGAATCCATTTCATTTAACTCCTGCAGAGACATTTTCTTTAGAATCACTTCTTCGACAGCCTTGATGAGTTTCTGGGTCTCTGCCTTACTCCAAACGCCATGATTTCTTTCTGCAGATATAAAAAGATGACCCTGTAGTGGTTGTCTATTTGCTTTCAAATATAAGATTAAAAACAAAATGATACATCAGACACTTTTCAGAAGACGGTGAGATCCCATTTACAGAAACAAAACAAACACGATTAGATACAAATGAACATGAAATGACTGACACAGCCCTGGTCTTTGTAGGAACTCAAGCCAGAGGGTCTGGGGAGACAGCTGGGCGGTCTACGTGCCCGCTGGGCAGGCGCCAAGACCCGAGTTTGATCCCTGGTACCACATACTATGCCGGCTCTGGAACCTCAGGCATGTCGTGCAAGCCTTAAAACCGGGTGTGACGGCGAACCCCAGTAATCCCAGCGCTGGGGAGGCTGAGACAGGAGGATGACTGTGAGTCTGAACTGCACAGTGAGGCCCTGTACCAAATGAAGAAAGAAAGAAAGAAAGAAAGAAAGAAAGAAAGAAAGAAAGAAAGAAAGAAAGAAAAAAAAAGAACTCAAGCTGGTCACCGCATGGCTGGGGAAGGAACCCTGTGGTACAGTGCTTGTCTACCACGCATGAGGGCCTGGCTTCCATTTTCAGAAGGAAAAAAGTCCTTTTAAAAAAAATCTTAGGGGGGCCAGGGAGATGGCTCAGTGGAATAAGCACTTCCCTGGCAAGCATAAGGGCCTAAGTTCAATCCCCGGTTCCGCCAAAAATAAAAAAAAATCTTTGTTTTTGGGGCTGGGGAGAAGGCTCAGTGGAATAAGTGCTTCCCTGGCAAACGCAAGGGCCTGAGTTCAATCCCTGGTTCCGCAAAAAAAAAAAAAAAAAAAAAAAAGAAAAAAAAAATAAAAAGAAAGAAAGAAAAAAAAAATCTTTGTTTTTAACTTTTAAAAAACTGTCCTTCCTGTTTCTGAGAGAACAGAACTCAGCTCCTGCAGGGCACTGTGAGCTTCCCAGACTTGTAACGGAATTTAGTAGCTTCTGGTTATGTGCGTTATCTGCCTTCCAAGAGCTGCTAGGATCAAGTCACCAACCACAAGGCCAGCCACCCAGAGCTGACACCAAGGTCCCCGAGAGCTCTGCATCACCGAGGAGTCAGGGCCGGGGAGGCAGCTCAGCAGCATAAGTGCCTGTCAGGCAAGCACAAGGTCCTGAGTTTGATCCCTGGTTGGGGAGGGGGAGCACGCACACCGAGGAGTCAAGGCACTGGCAGCTGGTCCTTCCTCTCTGGACAAGCAAGAAGGCCCAGGGTGGGCCCGGAGAGCACAGGGCTGTGGGTGGCCCATGGCCCTTCCTTCCCGCAGTAACAATGTAGGTGAATGCTGAAAGAGCAAGAGATCTCTAGGAAGGGGAAAAAAATAAAGAAACCTAGAGACTATTCTCAATTCCAAGGGTTCTTTGCTATTGGGATATGCTGGCCATGGCCCTGACCAAGGGCTGTCTCACTGCAGTGGTTTTGGGTGTTTTGATGGAACGAACAGAACCAAAGAAATTTTTCATATGAGAGAAGAAAAAAAGGAGGCTGTCCACACTGTGTCCTGCACACCACGTGACCACAAGCCTCCCTCCCAGAGGCTCTCTGGGCACCACAAGGAAGTGACCTTCTCCACCAGCTTCCTGGGGACCTAGCAACCACAGGGCAGCTACTACACTTGCGCTGAGAGTTACTGAACAGAGCTGTGGTCAAAACCAGTCTAGTGAGTTTTACTGACTGCAGGAAGTGAAAGGAACTAGCAGAGACTGGCGCATAAAGCAAAGCAAGGCCCTCTCGGGGGACAGGCTTTGGGGGTCAAGGGACCCTACCTTCTGGGGGGCAGATGTGAGCTTGTTAGGCATCTTGTGTTAGATGGGGCACTTACTATTACGGATCTGGGAGAACTTCAGGGCGACGGACAGACTGCTCCGGGCCACCAGCGCCCCAATCTTTTTCCAGTCATTGCCGTGGAGGGACTGGCAGGCCTTCAGCTTCTCAGTGTCCCCTTCACTGTATCTGAGAGAGAGAAAGTGAGATGAACCCAGGGTTTCCGGGGCACCACCTGCACTCGGGGAGAGGCTGGATGCAGGGTGCCGAGAGCTTGGTTCCAGCCCTCCCAGGGCCGGTCCTCTCTGGTCACTGCCTGTCTCCAGGCTCTACAGAGGTTGTTTCATCCACGTACCCACCCGCCCACCCCCCACTGCAGTTCCGGTCGGGTCGATCTCGTAGCCTTTTCTGTCCTCACAACCTCTGCCCCTCCCACCGACAGGGGCAGCAGCGGCGCTCCTCCAAAAGGGCAGCTAAGCCTGCGCTGCAGCGCCACTGTTCCCCAGCAATGCTGTTCCCCGGCTCGCACGGGTTCTGAGCTTTGTGCTCTGTCGCATCCCTAACTCTGACAGGGGACAGACATTCCACAAGCACGCAACAAGACAGCCTAATACAATCATGTCATTATTTAAGGAACTCAAAATGCATCAATCGCACATAAAAATAGAGAAAAGTACCAAAATGGCACTATATATCAAAAATGGAATTTAAGATCAGGTATCTTTAATACTGAAGTGGAAAAGAATGCACCTCACGGTGGCGCCTGGCTGTTGGGATGCCTCCACCTGAGGAGCAACTCGTGAACTGAAATAAAGATTTAGAAGAAAGTGCTTCCATTGACCTGAAGTACCTGAAGGCATCAGCACTACAAGGAGCCCTCCCCATGAAACAAGTCAACCCCAGCAAGCGGCTAGATCTTTTACAGCAGGCTTGTGAACACTTTATAAACCACTTATCTCAGTGCCATCATTACCATGTGGCAGTGTCAGCTGCCCAAAGCCAAAAGAACAACTCAGCTGAAAATAGCACTGCTAGCTCCCCCATGGCCTGTGCTAACCTCGTTGCTGTGGCATCTCAGACAGGCTAAAATAGAGGTAGAGCAGGCTGTCTGCACTGAAATCTGCTGGAAAGTGGTCAAGCGACGATGAGCAAGTTCGGGAATATCACTCCTTCACCTGCAGAGGTGGACTGGAACCAGCTCAGAGGAGGCTGAGAGCACTGAGCAGGAAATACAGAGCCTCGGACAAAAAGGCTCTTCAAGACAGGTGACAACTTCTCAGTCATCTCTTCAGGAGAGACCTCCAATGAAATCCTTCATCCTCACTCGGGACAAGGCCCAATCCAATGTACCTGGAGCTGGTTATCCAAGTCTGGCAACTACGCCAGTGAGTGACTGGTGTGAACAGCATCAGAAACACGGAGTATTACTGGATCAGGGAACAGCCAACTGAAGACCAGCTGGAGCTGACCTCGAGTGGTGCAGGAATAGGACAATGAAGAGAAGGAGAGAGGATGCTAAGAAGGTACTCCACAGAGCACGCGAGAGGGATGAGTGGAAGGACACCTGCCCAAGAGGCTATGCAACCGACACAGCATGGGGTAGTCTTCCCACGACATACAGACTCCGGGGCGTGGACCTTTCCTGCCAAGGAAACTGCCACCATGCCCTCCCTGGTTCCGCTTCACCTGCACACGACAAAGGCAAAGATGGTGACTCTTTTGCTTTGTGTGCAATAAAACATCAAATGATTAAGTGTGTATTTGTTTTTTTAATTTAATTTAATTTTTTAAATTTTTTCAGAACCGGGGATTGAACTCAGGCCCTTGCGCTTGCCAGGGAAGCAATTATTCCACTGAGCTATCTCCCTGGCCCTTAAGTGTGTATTTGTACCCTGGGTAATAGCCAGTTATCATGTTTTGACGTTACATTTTTTTTGTTGTTGTTGTTAGCTGAAGTTTTTTATTAACTCGTAAGTACTTGTCTTCTGGTTTGTTGAAGCAGTAAGTCAGACAACACTTGCCACAGTGATGTCTGTCAAAGTGGCTGGCCGTAAGAACTCCTGTGCCACATTCATCTGAAGGGCGCTCTCGACGAAGATGACTAATCTTGCCATTTTCATCCACCTTATAGTACTTTAGGCCAGCCGACTTAGCCTTCTTTCTCTTGTGCTTATCTTCTTGGGAGTGGGGTAAGACTTCTTCCTTTTCTTAGCACCACTGCGGAGTCTCAACACAAGATGAAGGGTAGACTCCTTTTGAATGTTGTAATCAGACAAGGTCCGGCCATCTTCCAGCTGCTTACCAGCACAGATCAGCTTTGCTGATCACGAGGAATTCCTTCCTTATCCTGGATCTTGGCCTTTACATTTTCTATAGTGTCTGAGGGTTCAACCTTGAGCGTGATGGTCTTCCCCGGAAGGGTTTTCACGAAAATCTGCATCTTGGCGGCGGTTCCACCACAGATGGCAGATCCGAAAAAAAAAAAAAGCACTAATTCTTACGGTGTATATCCTGATTTCTTTTTTTTTGGTGGAACCGGGGATTGAACTCAGGCCCTTGCGCTTGCCAGGGAAGCGCTTATTCCACTGAGCCATCTCCCCGGCCCCATATCCTGATTTCTTAAGTGCACAAGAAAGCACACTGACAAGTGACTGTATAATCAATCAATGCAGTATGAATTCTCTTTAAAATGAAATAAAGAAGGGGCTGGTGAGATGGCTCAGTGGTCTAAAGCAC
>NW_004524699.1:4120026-4121744 GCF_000260255.1 Octodon degus | reverse complement strand
CCCGCCCCCTGGTGGGCTGAGCTGGCCACACACACACAAATACATAAATAAAATTTTAAAAATAAATAAATTGGGCTGGTGAGATGGCTCAGTGGTCTAAAGCACCTACTTAGAACAAGCTTAGAAAGCAAGGGACCACGGTTCAATCCCCCAGCACCACATGCCAGCCAGCCCCGCCCCCTGGTGGGCTGACACACACACACACACACACACACACACACACACACACATAAATAAAAAAATTAAAAAAAAGACAACAAAAAACAAAACAAAAAAATAAAAATAAATAAATGAAATAAAGGGGCCAGGGAGATGGCTCAGTGCTTCCCCTACAGACACAAGGGCCTGAGTTCAATTCCCAGTTCTGGAAAAAAACAAAAAAACCCCAAACCAACCAACCAACCAAACAAACAAACAAAATCTCTTTTATTCCATGAACAACAACAATAAAAAGCAGCACTCTTCCTAATACCCTGAGATTCCTAGGCCTTAATGTGGGTGAGGAAGGGGGCAGAGAGGATGTGGTTCCTGCTGTTGTGAGGGCGCCAGCGGGGCAGCAGCCAGACACAGGCCACTTCCAGACGCGACACTCCTGTGTCTGGAAATGATCTGTACACACACACACACACACACACACACACAGTACTTTTCTTCACTATCATGAATCATAGGACTACATAAAAAGTAACACTTGCCAGTCATTTTCTTCTTAAGACAATCAAGAATCTAAGATTAAAGAAAAAAAGAAAAATAAGAAACCCCAGAGAACTTAAAGATCTTGAAGCCAGGGCCAGGGAGATAGCTCAATAGAATAAGCAGTTGTCTGGCAAGCGCAAGGCACTGCAAAAAAAAAAAGGGAAAAAGATCTTGAAGCCAACTAGAAAGAGGAAGTAGCGAGAAACCGCTGGGCAAAGTGGTGCACGCTCGGAACCCAGCGCTGTGGGAGGTCTAGACAAGAGGACTGCATGCGTGGGCCCAGCCTGGGTGACTTGGCGACTAAGATCTGTCTCCAAATCCAATTTTTTTTTTTTTTTTGCAGAACCAGGGATTGAACTCAGGCCCTTGTGCTTGCAAGGGAAGCGCTTATTCTACCAAGCCATCACCCCGGCCCAAAATCCAAAAATTTAAAAAAGGACTGGGGCTGTAGCTCAGTGCAGAGGTCTCGGGCTCAATCCCGTCTGCCTTACAAAAGAGAAATTAAGTGAGCAAGAGAAAGAGGCGCCCTGATGCCCCACAGCGCCCAGCTTGAGAAATTCCTTGGGGTTTGAATTCCTCTTTGCTTTAGTGAGGAATCCTTCAGCTAGAAAAAGCCTCTGAGGGCAAGCGATCCTCTTGACACAAACAACCTGGCACAAAGGAATGAGCGTTCCTGGCTGCCAATGTTGTTTTTTTTTTTTGAGACAGGGTCTCACTACGCAGTTCAGGCCGGCCTTGAACTCCTGGTGACACCCTGCCTCAGCCTTTGGAGTGCTGCCAGTCACTGTTAATTTTGTAAGTTCCATTTCAAATTCTACCGTTAGTGAATTTTCTTGAAGTTCTGCTTCAATTATCTGAAAGGGGGGAGGGGAGGCCCCAGTCTGGCTATAACAAGTTTCCTCATCTAAAGTTGAGTCCTGGGGCTGGAGAGATGGCTCAGTGGTCTAAAGCACCTACTTAAAACAAGCTCAGCAAAGCATCAGGGACCGCGGTTCAATCCCCCAGCACCACATGCCAGCCAG
>NW_004524699.1:4117183-4119176 GCF_000260255.1 Octodon degus | reverse complement strand
GAAGGGCTACTGCAGAGGCATCATTACGGGCCTTGAAGAACATGGTCGACCCACAAGCTGGTCCTTGTGGAAAGCCTTGAGGCCTATTTCTCATCTACTGCTGTGGATATTTTGATTTGTAACACCAGCGAAAACTAGACGTTTCACCTTCGGGTGAGGGTCCTTCTTACCTCCCTTTGTAATTGTTGACGTCAAAGATCTTCTTTGCTCGATAGTACACGAGTTTCCAGGGCCGTGCAATGCCTTTCCCTAGGGTCAGAAGGGAGTGTTAGAGACGCCAGCGCCCTCGGCACAGGCACAGGCGCCCAGCAACCCTGGACGATGTGAGCCGAACAGGAGCGTGGGCACCAGCAGCCGCAGGGACCTCCGCGAGCCGGATGCTCTGACCCGGAGGCTCCAGCTTCTGCTCTACTCCAATCTTAGGAAGGATCTTTCGAAGCCTAAGTACTTTTAACACCATCTGAATTAAAGGGAAGGAGACACCCAGGCAGGGGACATATACCCATGGCTCTCCAGAAAAGGAACAGAACTCTTTCCAAACTCCTCCCTTCCTCCCTCAGGACTGGCCCTCCTGGCTCCCTTCCCACATTCTAGAGCGCGTCTGCCAAATCACTTCTTTAAATTCCAGAGTTCTCCCACAGCGTCCTCCATCACCTTCCACCTTTCCCAGGGGTACCCAGAGGAGGGTCCAGCAAACCCCACATCCTGACCCCCGACACTTGGGGACAGTGGTACATGGAAGGGGGAACTGTACCCAGCACTCTCCTAATTATTGGAACGTGAGAGAGGCAGAGAATGATCATTTGAGTTTTCTTTTCTCTTTGTCTTGTTGAGACAGGGTTTCACTATGCAGTCCAGGAGGGCCCTGAACTCACAGCCATTCTGCTTAGTCTCCCGAGTGCTGGTATTATAGGTGTGACACCATGCTAGGCCTTGACCTTTCACAAGATCTGTACATGCACTATGTGGGGAGACTCGGACATACTGCAAACCCCCAGAGTGGACTGGCATCGAGCAGGCAAGAGCGCACACAGCAGGGCCTGATGGGCCTGCATGGCAGGACGGGCCAGGCACTGGGCTAGGCATGACTCCTCCTGCCTCGGTGACCCTGCTGCAGTGGGAGGTGGAGGCGGAGGCTGCCAGGGCGGAAACACTTCGGAGCTCACCGATGTGCATCCGGAAGGCGTGCTTCCTTTTCAAATCCGTGATGGCAGCCTTTTCCTCCGGGTATCTGTCCGTGTACAGCAGCTTGTCTGCGCTCTCGATCCCCGTCAGTGAGAGGAACTCCCGCACGTTTTCCTCTATCTGCTTGTTTTCCTTAGCAGAGAACTTGCCAAATCGAATAGCAACACCTGGGGTTGGGGAGGGGCGGCGAGAAGCACATGCTGTCAGGATCGAGGGGCAGCAAACTCCCGGGAGAATGGGGCCAGGGGGGCTGCACGCTGGAACTGGCGTGGAGCTGGTGCGCTCGCCTGCGGCCCCACCTTGAGGGGGCTGCCTCCCTCGAGGCACACCTCTGCTCCCCACGTCCTCCCTGGCCATGCAATCCCACAGCAACCTCTGCTGCTCTCGGCTGTCTCTCCCCCAACCCCAGCCCCACACACACTGGGCAAGCACTCTGCCGACTGAGCCATACCCAGCCTCTTTATCAAGGCAGTGTCCCACGAAGCTGCCCAAGCTGGCTACAAACTTATAATCCTCCTGCCTCGCCCTCCTGAGTAGCTGGGATTATAGGTGTGCCACCACATCCAGCCAAAAAGCTAACGGTTTTTCTTTTTCTGCAGTACCAGGGATCAAACTCGGGGCCTCGCACTTGCTGGCAGGCGCTCATGCCTCCGAGCTACCTCCCTGCCCTAATGCTATCGTTTCCTATCAAAAGTAACACATTCAGGGTTGGTGAGATGGCTCAGTGGTCTAAAGCACCTACTCAGAACAAGCTTAGCAAAGCACAGGGACCGCGGTTCAATCCCCCAGCACCACATGCCAGCCAGCC